>NW_007246497.1:577640-592911 GCF_000164805.1 Carlito syrichta
CCGGGCGTGGTAGTGCATGCCTGTAATTCCGGCTACTTGGAAGGCTGAGGCAGAAGGATCGCCGGAACCCAGCAGGTCAAGGCTGCGGGGGCCAGGAGTGGCCACTGCACTCCAGTCCGGGGGACTGAGTGAGACTCCGACTCAAAAAAAAAAATTTTTTTTTGCTAAAAACACTAATGATCATCTAAACCTTCAGTGAGATAAAATCTTTTTTGCTGGTGGAGTGTCTTGCCTCGGTGTTGATGGCTGTTGACCAATCAGGGTACTGATTGCTGAAGGTTGGGTGTCTGGTAATTTCTTATAATAGTGCAATAGGAAGTTTGCCACATCGATTGATTTTTACTTTCATAAAGGAGTTTTCTATAGCACATGATTGCTGCTTGATAATATTTTACCCCCAGCAAAACTTCTTAAAAAGTTGAAGTCTATCTTAAATACTGCTGCTGCTTTAACAACTAAGTTTAGGTAATAGTCTAAATCCTTTGCTATTGTTTCAAAAATGTCCACAGCATCTTCACCAGGAAACAATCCCATCTCAGGAAGTCACTTATTATGTTCAACATAAGAAGAAACTCTTCACCTGTTCGAGTATGATCCTGAGATTGCAGCAATCTAGTCTCATCTTCAGATTCTCCTTCCAATTCTGATTCTCTTGCTAGGCTCACCTGCAGTTATTTCTTTCACTGAGTCTTGAACTCTTCAAAGTCATTCAAGAGAGTTGGAATCAGCTTCTCCTAAACTCTTGTTAATGTTGATATTTCGACCTCTTCTCACGAATTGCAAATGTTCCTAATGGCATCGTGAATGGCAAATCCTTTCCAGAAGGTTTTCAATGTACTTTGCTTAGATTCAGCTGAAAAATCACTATTTATGGTAGTTATAGCTTTATGAAATGTATTTCTTAAAAAAATAAGACTTGAAATTCAAAATTACTCTCCTCCGTTTATGGACTACAGGATGGATGTTGTGTGAGCAAAATAAAAACATCAGTTTCTTCAATCAGAGCTTGTTGATGACCAGGTGCATTGTTAATGAGCAGTAATATTTTGAAGAGAATCATTTTTTCTGTGCGGTAGGTCTCAACAGTGGGCTTAAAATATCTATTGTCCAGGCTTTATGGTTCTGCTTGTAGATAACACAGGCAGGGTAGATTTAGAATAATTTAGGTTCCTGGGACTTTTCAGACTGGTAAATGAGCATAGGCTTCAACTTAAAGTCACCAGCTGCATTAACCCCTAACAAGAGAGTCAGTCTGTCCCTTGAAGCTTTGAAGCCAAGCATGGACTTCTCTCCAGCTATCAAAGTTCTACACTGCAACTTCTGCGACTAGAAGGTTGTTTCATCTACAGTGAAAAATCTGTTGTGTAGTGTGGCCACCTTCTCCAATTATCTGCATCTACATGAGCGCTGCTGCTTCACCTTGCACTCTCCTGTTATAAAGATAATTTCTTTCCTTATACCTCTTGAACCAGCTTCTGCTAGCTTCCAACTTTCTGCATCTTCCTCCCCATCTCAGCCTTCATAAAACTGATGGAAGTTAGAGTCTTGCTGTGTATTAAGCTTTGGCTTAAGGGAATGTTGTAACTGGTTTCATCACTCAAACTTTCTTTATATCAGTAACAAGGTTGTTTTGCTTTCTTGGCATCTGTGTGTTCACTGGACAAGCATTTTTAATTTTCTTCAAGAGTTTTCATTTACATTACATTACATTCCCAACTTAGCTAACTGTTTGGTGCAAGATCCTAAGCTTCTGACTATCTCAGCTTTCAGCATACCATCCTCACTAAGTGTAATCATTTCTAGCTTTTTATTTAAAGTGAGAAACCTGCAACTTCTTCTTTTACTTAAACACTTTGAGGCATCATACAGTTATTAACTGACCTGATTTCAATATTGTTGTGACTCAGGGAATACGGAAGTGTTATCTCCAGAAGGCAGAGGGTGTGTGTATATGTGTGTGTGTGTGTGTGTGTGTGTGTGTGTGTGTGTGTGTGTGTGTGTATTAGAATGGAAGTGAGTGTGGAAAAAAGGTAGAAATAATGAAAAAAAACTGATGAAGAGATGTCTTGAAGAAATAAGAAAATAAAATGTGCTTGTATACAAAATAATAATTGGTGAGTATTTGTATGTCTTAGAATTTCAATTTGTAAAAAGCACAGCATCTGAAAAGCATTATAAAACAAGGTATGCCTGTGTGTGTGCATCCTCATGTGAATATCCATATATAGACTATAGATAAATAAATAGGTAGATAAATCCTATCCAAATGCATAGATTCTTCAATTTGTTCTGCTTTGTTACTCTGAGGGTTGCTCAGAGATACAATCTTATCTAATCCAGTCTTATACTGATCACTTTTTTTTCTCTGCATCCTCAGCATGTATATATTCTTGATTAGCACATCATGAATGCTGATGCTAGGATACAGTGTGTCTCCATAGCAACAGGGTAAATCCTCCCAGGGAGAAATCATGTAACTCAATACTTTTCCCCTTTGCTAGCAAGTTCATCAATAGGTGTGACTTGCAGACTAGACTAGGATTTCTCAGCATCTGGCAGCAGCGGGAAAGAGGCTTATTTTTCTCTGGTCCTGTTTCCTCTCTGGCATCATCACAGAGATCTGGGTGTCACAGGTAAATTGCTGTCAAACTTGTTTCCTGCCAGAGGGCAGATAGAGGATGGCCAGGCTCCACAGGTTGAGGTGCTGATAACATAGAAATCTTCTCTCCAGATCTGGATGACCACTGAGTCACAGTCTGTCAGCAGACAAATTCTGAGCCCACTAGAAATGTCTAGTCTCCATCATGGTCCTGAGATGACCCAGAGAACTTGAACTCCTTGGCAAGGAGAATCTAAGCCCAAGTAGATCATAAACTCTGTGAAGAAGGAGACTTAGGCTCAGTCATTTTTGAATTATTGTTGGTGGAAGTCTCAAGTTCCACACTCTCACTATACTAACCTCTGATGACTCCAATTAAAATCATCAAATGGGAAGAATTGAAGGAGGTTTTTATTACTGTGAAATCTATGCAGTACAGATGACTAGAAAGGAAGTCTTCTGTACTAGTGAAAAGTCTTCTTTTTAGAAAATAGGTAACTCCTGTATGTATTTATTTCATGCAATCAGTTTGAGCATTTTTTGTATACTAAACATCCAAATCAAATGCGAATGCAGCACTAAATGAGGCAAAGTCTTTACTGCATCGGAGACTGAGAGCAATATATAATGAGCTTGAATTAATATAATCTTAGACCATGTTTAGTGCCTTGAAGAGATTAAAGCAGAGTGCGCGAGTAGAGGTTGAAATCAGGTTATAGTGGGAGATTGGGTTGGGAACAGTGCTCAAGGGAGGCCTCTCTCAGGAGGTGAAATCTGGAATGCAAACCATGAGACAATCCAAGAGAAGGATAGTCCAGGCAGATAAAACAGTAAATGCAAAGACCCTGGGGTGGAAATGGGCTCAGTGTGCTTGAGGAACAACAAGGATGTCAACATGGCAGGAGCACAGTGAGCACAATGACGGGAGGTCAGAAAATAACCAGGGACCAAGTCACGCAAAGCCTCATAAGACACAGTAAGGACTCGGCTTTTCTTAAAAATTCAGCAAGAATCCACTGGAAGAGAGAAATTATACAAGGATCCAAATTGTACAAGATCACTCTGATTATTGAATGTGCAAAAGGAGCCAAAAGTGGACTTCTGGGGGAGATTTAAAGATGCTCACCTAATCCAAGTGGGAAATGAGGGTGTCTTGGTCCAGGGTTAGGGAAATATTGCTATGTACTGGAATTTGGGATCTGTTTGGAAGCAGAGTTGGCAAGATTAGCTGATGGCTGGGATGGCAGGATGGGGAAGAGAATAGTTGACTCTTGAGAGAGGTGGATCAGTGTGCTATGGAACTAAAGTGGCTCAAGCTTCCAGGCCACTCACTTGAAAGGACCCTTTTCAAGCACTGGAAGGGGTCCTGGCAATTGTGTACTTGTAATTTTATCATCTGTTTCTTATGGAAAACTTCCCACCCCAGAAGACTTCAAGCTCTCTAAAATCTGCTTTTTCCTTAGTTCCAGATTTCCAGCCTAAGAAATCAAATCAGAAGGATAACATTGAACGGCAACCAAGTAGCTCAAACTATACCCGGGGCACCAAGCTCCTAGAGGTCCACTCACCAAGTGGAACCAGCACACCAGTTCAGAGTTCCTCCTGGCAGGCAACTCCAAAGAAGCTTTACTTTTTGTCCTGTATGTTCCTTGTGCTTTGTTTGCTCTGTTTGGTTCTTGTTCCTGAATGAAAAGTCAGAAAATTATTTTTAAAAATTCCTTTAGGTCCCTCTGATAACTTAAAGTTGCAAAGTAAAGTCTCAATTCAAATCTAGGAGATCGAATCCTCATTTAAAGGCGAGACTGCTCCCTTTCTTTCTAGCCAGGTTCTGCTGAAGCTGGGAAAGGAGAGTGTGGTTGACTCCTTCTCTCTTTCTGCATCATATCAACCCTCCATATCCAGTTACTATTTCTGATGACTCCGAGGTTGAGACAGGGATATTGGAGGGGGATGAGAGGGAGGAGATGAAAGAACAACAGCAAAAGTCTCACTTTAATGGTTTGTCATAAGCTGACCTAGAGCCTTTAGAGCCTGACAGATCGTTAAACCTGGCTTTTCCTCTTGTGGGCCTATTCACTGATTGTGCAAAACCCTTCTGTCACTACAGTGGTCTCTCTGAGTTTTTTTTTTTCTTTTGAGGATACATCTTTTCCCATCTAGTCACCTATATTCTAGGAATTTGACCATATTCTCAGCTTTTTTTCTTTCTTCTTGAAGTTGGTTGGTCATTCAGGGGCCTTTTGGACCTAAGACAACTTTAGTCCAGCAGTTTCATTGCATGCAGGGCACATCTGGAGTAAGGGAAAACAGAGACATCAACCTGTGAACAGCCACCATGCAGGTGTAGGCCAATCCAAAAGCATTGATCCCTCAGCACATCTACCAGCAGCTGGACTTTTGTACACTGTATTTCCAGGCAGAATCCTCAGTCACTATGAACCTCTAATTACAAGTGACTCACAGCGATCTCAATAAACTCTCAGTGATCTCTTCATCTCCTTAGAGCACCTATGCTCATCTGTCTAGACTTCTATAACAAAATACCATAGACGTGGTGCTTTACAAACCACAGAAATATATTTCCCACAGTTCTTGAGGCTGGGAAGTCCAAGATTAAGGTGCTGGCAGATTCAGTCTGATAAGTATCCACTTCCTCACAGACAGGCATCTTCTCACTCTAACCTTCCGTGGCAGAAGGGCAAGAAGTCTCTCTCCAATGTTTTTTATAAGGGAACTAATTTTATCATGACAATGAACCTAACCACCTCCCAAAGGGCCTACCACCTAACATCATCACCTTGGGGATTAGAACTTCAACATGTGAAATTTGGGGGCATGTAAACATTCTGTCCATTGCAGCATCTCTCTTGCACTGGGGTGAAGGGAAAAAGCCCATTCATCCCTCCTTCCTTTTAGAGGAAGACAGGACTCAGGTCACAAATAGTTCTCTCCAAAAAGTTCTCTCCTCCCCCAAATCCTCTTTTCTCTGGTTATGTCAACTCATCCTTGGCCACATATATTTTTCAAATTCAAATCAGTGTTCTCTTTCACAAGTCTCTCCATTATCTGATGCTTCTATTTTAATATCCTGTAGTGCAACCATTACACAGCTGGGTCAGCTTTGATAAGTAGCTCAGCTGAGGTTGTCATTAATGAAAAGATAAGAAGGGCTGTAGTGACCTTATCCAAACATCACAGATTCGGAGCTCATATTGTCATTTTTACTAAATACTTCATCATATCTAACTTATAGTCATTCCTTTTCCATGCTCATGAGCTTACTAAATTTCTGTAATTTGTATTCTTTGAAGTTCAGAGTAGATAAGATCATGTCAGTGAGGTTGTTCAACCAGCCCTCTATACTGTGTGCTGGCTTGTTCTGCAAAAAGCAAGCTTCTGGGTACAATATCAAAAAGGGTAACTGATCTCAAATCAGGCCAAGTGGAGACCAAAGGGAGGCCCAAATTTTACCTGTGTGATGACCACTTGTATACCTAATCCTGAATTGTACCCCCACATCATTAAAATAAAATATATAAATAAATATAAATAAATAAATATGAAAGCAAACTTCTGTCTCACAGAGAATTTCTTGGTTTGCGCTGGAATCCTCCATTGTTATTTCATTCCTCACCAGCCAAAACACAAGTTAGGAGATGGATAAAACAAAATGTATGTTCTTAGTTGTCCTTTAAGCTACTAATTCTCAAACATTATGCCTATGAGCCTCCTGGGGAATTTGCTTAAAATGCATATCCCAGGCCCTGATCTCAGAGCTGCAGTCCAGTAGGTCTCAGTGGGGCCCAGGAATCAATGATGACACGCACCCAGGTGATGCTAACACATGTGTTTGAATCTCAGATTGCACTAGAAAAAAAATCCTCCATTCACACTCGCATTTTCTCTCCTAGGCAGGAACTGCAAACACACAGTAACAGTTTGCAGCATGATCACCATGTTGTATTCTTCCTAAGGTCTAAGAGTGTTGTCCCTTGGTGTTCTGCTAGCCCCCTCACTGTAGTTACAACCACTAGCGTGACAATGTTATGATGCTTCTACAGTCCTCTACTTTGTATCTTTCCTCTCGTTTCTGTAGTTCCCCTGAACCTTTTTCTCACCCTATTTTGTCTCATTTTTCCCTATTTCTGTTTATGAAGCCACTGCTATCAAGTGGAGAGTATAGAGATTTCCTTTCATCTTTAACTGCCTTTAGTACCTACTGATGCATTTCTGAAGACCCAAGCCATTGTCCAGAAGTCCCTGTTGTGTTTTTATTGTTAAAGTTATTTTAAGAGGACATGTGGACTCATGAGACTGTAGTTATCTTGGCCAATTGATTGAGAATGCTTCACCTCATTAGAAAACTTAGCCTGAAATGAGGCAGGGTAGCAAGCCAAGTGGGGTCACAATTTCATAGTAGTGGGAATCTGACCTGGCTTTGGCTAAAAAATAAGTAGAATTCTTGGCTAGGTGTGGTGGCTCAGATCTGTAATTCCAGCATTTTGGGAGAATAAGAAAAGAGGATGGCTTGAGCCTAGGAGTTCAAGACCAGCCTAGGTAACATAGTGAGACCTCATCTCTACAGCAAAATCAAAAAATTAGCTGGGCATGAGGGTGGGTGCTTATAGTCTCAACTATTCAGGAGGCTGAAGTGGAAGGATTGCCTGAGCCCAGGAGAAGGAGGCTGCAGTGAGCCATGATCATGCCACTGCAGTACAGCCTGGGCAACAGAGTGAGGTCCTGACTCAAAAAAAAGAGTAAAATTGATTTATCAATTAAAGTAAATTGGCTCACATTTGCCCCTTAAGTTAAAGAAACTCTGAGTCTGAATATCTGCAGTTCTCAAAATGAACTTCCCACAACTGCCGATATAGAGATGGTCTCATTGACACCTTTGTTATTACCCTCTGAACCCTGTGCGCTCATGTGTGTCTCTCCTTTTGAAATTCTAAGACAGACAAATGCCCATCAGTATCATTTTGTAGAGGAGTATATTTTATTTTATTCCTGCAAGGTATCTTCTCTTTATCATTTTCGTTTTACCATCCCTACCTTTTTTCCACCCCCATCCCATTTTGATTCACACACACACACACACACACACACACACACACACACACACACAAACGGTGGCCCTAACACATTCCTCTTCAGCCTCTACCCTCCACAGATGAAGCCCCATAACTTTGGGTAGGCAGCAGTGGTCAGAGGGGTCGGCGGGACTTGACAGAGGGTGAGGAGAGCTACCTGAGGGAACAGGAGTGAACCCAGTGCTAACCTTGTGAAGAACCAGAAAGGGCTAATCGGAACAGAGGGAGATGAAAAGAGAAGAACTGACATGCATCTGGATGAAAATAAAGATTGGAGCTAGGTATTCTCTAGCAATAGGAACCAGTTCCTGCCAGCCTGTCCCTAACAATTTGTAAGAGTATAAAGGAAGGCCCATACATTATATATCTAAATATTGCAAAAATAGAACTCAAACTAAAAAAGTGTTAAGTAAAATAAGTTCTATTATCCCATCTTAATAAATACATATTTATAGCTCAAAATAAAAAATGTGTGTGAAGCAATGCTTTGTAACGGATGGAGGATGACCAAATTTAATTGTTATTGCATAAGTATGGGTGTTCCGTTGTTGGTGGATCAGTCCGGGTGGCTCAGTGATATATGATTAAGTAATAAAATGAAGACATACACAATTCATAAGTTATTCATATCAACTCTTTAAAATTATTTTTTCTTGTTTGCCAAGTTTCAACAAAATCACTATGTTGTTATCACCAAGATTGTCTCTATAGTTGGATTCTATTGACAGTGAATAACTAAAAGCTGAATGAGTAAAAGCATAATTTACTCCCAGTGGAATCTCTCTAATAGTTCTGGCAAAAGACCAGAGTTTCACTCTTACTGACTTGACTTGAGTCAGATGTTTGCTATGAACCTATTGCTGTAGCCCAGGGTATAAAATGCTCTGATTGGCCAGTTCTGTGTCTGCCCACCTCCCATCTCTTCTCCGTTTCCCACCCCCTTCCTTCCTTCCTCTCCCTCAGCCCTTCATATACCCCATGGACTCAAAGGGGGAATAGTAACAACTAAAAACATGCTATGCAGCTTTGTTATTGTTTCTTTTTTTTCTTCCAATTTCCAGTTAATGGAAGCAGAAAAAGGGCATTTTCTGAAATGGGAAGCCTTTGAAGTTTTTTTAAAAATTGTATTTGCAGTAATATTTTGAAATGCAGCCTGTAGTCATAGTAAGTAGCTAAAGAAAATCTTGTTTTCTACTTATATGTAGTTCAAAAACATGCAAAACTAAAAAGATATTTTAGTATACATATATATGTGGTAAAATCTATAAAAGAAAAACAGAGATTTTTTTTTTTTAAACCTACAACATTCTGGTCAGTAGTTACCTTTGAGGAGAAAACAGGGGACAGATTGGGTCAGAAAGGATACACAGAGAGTGTTCAAGATGATGTTAATATTCCATTTTTCAAATGAACCCATGGATATTTCTTATTTTTATATATGCTGCACATATTATTTTAGATTTATTTAATATTTAATTTTTTAAATTAAGAAAAAATAAAATAAAACATAGGTTTGATTTGAGAACTTCATAGCTTAGGAGTTACAGAGTTTCCAAGAAGTGTGGTTTGGTTAGAATATCATATAATTTGCAAGAGGTACCTGATCTCCCAGTGCTCTGCCTCTTCTTCACCTCTTGCCTTCTATTTAGCTGCCAGAAGCTGTCTGATTCCGTTAATAAGGTTGAAATTGAGTTAGATAGTGATGCCAGCACCTCCTGCCAAGTGGTCTCATCACTGCTCATGGCCGTAGGACTTCTTATGAAATATTCATGAAAGGCCCACATTAAACACAGCAGGACTCCAAAGTCTGTGGAGCTATGTGGCTGCTTTGCAAATAGAAAGAAGAAATAGGAAAGTTTGGGGTGCATTCTCTTCTGCAACCCTTTTCCCGATGCCCTGTGAACTCTGTGTGCCATGGTAAATCAGTCTAAAATCTCAGCTGCTTCATCAGAGATTAGACCATATGTTACGAACTAAGTGTTTGTGCCCTCCCACACCCCAAATTCACATGTTGAAGCTTTGCTGCCCAATGTGATAATATTTGCAGATGGGGCATTTGGGAGATAATTAGGGTCAGATGAGATTGTGAGGGTGGGTCTCCCATGATGGGATTAGTGCCCTTATGAGAAGAATCATCAATCATCAGAAAGTTTCATTGTGCATATTTTCTGTCTCTTTCTCTCTCTCTCTCTCTCTCTCTCTCTCCATGCAAAAAGAAAAGAACACGTGAGCACATACCAAGAAGGCTGCTGGCTGTGGGTTAAGAAGAGGGCCCTCACCAGAGACCGAATCCCCTCAGGCCTTTCTTAGGACTTTCCAGCATCCAGAACTGTAAGAAAATAAATTTCTGTTGTTTAAGCCACCCAATCTATTTCATTATGGCAGTTTGAGATGATTAATATAATAACTAATTATATAAACACAATGATGAACTTTATACTAATATAATGACCACTGATAATGAATTCATATCATTAATTAACAGAAAGTGAATATGTACCCAAAGCAAGTTCTATTGTAAGATTTCATAGTTCTGAACATATATAAATCCTTCCTCAATAAAAAAGTAGTTTTTTTTATATAATCAATATTTTTTATTATGATATTGTGGGGTACAGTTAAGGGTTAGGTATACAAATAGGTTTCATTCAGGCACCCTTGTTGATAAGAGGTGTTTCCCTGTCCCCAGACAGATATTTACTACTGTTAATCCCATCTCCCTCCCTTGCATAGTTTCCCACTGCTGTCAGTCATTTTCTTATAGTATTACATTGGATGTTCAAGGTCCACTATATGAGTGAGAATATGTGATACTTGGATCTTTGTTTCTGTGAGAGGTCACTCAGTATTATAAACTCTAGTTCCATCCAGGTTGCTGAGAAATTCATGATTTTGTTCTTTTTTATGGCTGCATAGTATTCTATTGTGTATATGTACCACATTTTTAAAATCCAGTCTTCTTTTGATGGGCAGCATGGTTGCTTCCAGGTTCTTGCTATTGTGAACAATGCTGCGATAAACATACATGTGCAGGGATCTTTTTTATAGAGTGATTTGAGTTCTTCAGAATATATTCCCAGTAGGGGGATTGCGGGGTCATATGGAAGGTTGATATTTAGAGCTTTTAGGAATCACCACACTGCTTTCCACAGAGGTTGTGCTAGTTTACACTGCCACCAACAGTGTAGAAGAGTTCCCTTTTTGCCATACCCTTTCCAGCAGCCGATATTTTTTGAGTTGTTGATAATTGCCATTCTGACTGGAGTTAAGTGGTATCTCAGTGTGGTTTTGATTTGCATCTCCCTGATGATTAGTGAGGTTGAACATTTCTTCATGTGCCTGTTGGCTGCTCGGATGTCTTCCTTTGTGAAGTGTCTATTCATATCTTTTGCCCATTTTATAATGGGGGTTGTTTTTTTTTTCTTTTCAGCACGTTTGAGTTCCTTGTAGATCCAAGATGTTAAGCCTTTGTCAGACCTGGTGTTGGCAAATACTTTTTCCCTGTCTGTAGGCTGTTTCTCTGCTCTCTTGATGTTTTTTTTGACTTTGCAGAAGCTTGTCAGTTTAATAAAGTCCCGTTTATCTATCTTCTCTCTTATGACCTGTGGGTTTCGAGTTTTGTTCAGGAATTGGATGCTAGTTCGATTTCCATGAGGGTATGTCCTTCATTTTCTAAGGTTCTTATGGTTTGAGGTTTTACATTTAGGTCTCTGATCCATTTGGAGTTAATTTTTGTGTATAGGGATAGATAGTGGTCCTGTTTCAATCTTCTGTGTGTGGTCAGCCAGTTTTCCCAGCACCATTTACTGAATAGGTTCTCTTTGTCGAAGATGAGTTGGTTGAAAAATTGAGGTTTTGTTTCTGGAATCTCAATTCTATTCCGTTGATCTATATGTCTGTTCCTGTACTCATACCAAGCTGTTTTGATGATTGTAACTTTATAGTAAAGTTTGAAGTCTGGTAATGTATACCACCTGCTTTCTTTTTTTTGCTGAAGATTGTTCTGGCTATTCTTGGACGTTTGTGTTTCCATATGAATTCCTGTGTTGTTTTTTCTAGATGTGAGACGAATGGTGCTGGTAATTTGATGGGTATTGCATTGAATCTGTAGATTGCCTTAGGTAAGATGGACATCTTCACAATGTTGATTCTTCCAATCCATGAGCATGGGATATTTTTCCACTTGTTTGTGTCATCTTTGATTTCTTTGAGCAGTGTTTTGTAATTTTCATTGTAAAGGTCTTTCACGTCTCTGGTTAGGAAGATGCCAAGGTATTTCATTTTTTTTGTGGCTATTGTGAATGGAATTGTGGTTTTTATTTGGGTTTCTGTTTGTTTATTATTGGTGTAAAGAAATGCGATTGTCTTTTGCACATTTATTTTGTATCTTGAGACTTTGCCAAAGGCCTTTATCAGTGTAAGGAGGTTTTTGACAGATTCTCTTGGGTTTTCAAGGTACACAATCATATCGTCTGCAAGGAGAGATAACTTGACTTCCTCTTTTCCTATTTGGATACCCCTGATTAGCGTCTCATCTCTGATTGCTTGAGCCAGGACTTCCAATACTATGTTGAACAGGAGGGGTGAGAGTGGGTATCCTTGTCTCGTTCCAGTTTTCAGGGGAAATTATTCAAATTTTTGTCCATTTAGGAGTATGCTGGCTGTAGGTTTCTCATAGATGGCTTTTACTATTCTGAGGTATGTTCCCCGTATGCCTAGATGTTTGAGGGTTTTTATCAAGAAGGAGTGCCGGATTTTATCAAAAGCTTTTTCTGCATCTAATGATATAATCATGTGGTTTTTGTTTTGACATCTGTTGATGTGTTTAATTACATTTATGGTTTTACGAATGTTGAACCAGCCTTGCATCCCAGAAATGAAGCCTACTTGGTCATGATGGATGATTTTTGAGATGTATTGCTGAATTCGGTTTGCTAGGATCTTGTTGAGAATTTTAGCATCTATGTTCATCAAAGATATTGGCCTGTAGTTCTCTTTCCTTGTTGGATCTTTACCTGGCTTGGGTATCAATGTGATGTTGGCTTCATAAAATGATTTAGGGAGAGTTCCATCTTTTTCAGTCACCTGGAATACCTTCAGTAGGATTGGTATCAGCTCCTCCTTAAATGTCAGTAGAATTCTGCTGGAAAACCATCTGGACAAGGGCATTTTTTTGTAGGTAGTTTTCTTATTACGTAGTCAGTTTCCTTGATTGTTATTCGTCTATTTAGGGTCTCAATTTCTTCTTGGTCCAACCTAGGTAAGTTGTGTGATGTCAGAAAGTCCTCCATTTCCTTAAGGTTTTCAAGTTTGTTTCCATACAAGTGTACGTAGTAGTCTCTAATGATCTTTTGTATTTCCTCAGGGTCAGATGTGACTTCATCTTTTGTGTTTCTGATTGTGCTTATTTCAGTTTTTTCTCTTTTTTTTCTTGGTCAGTCTAGCTAGGGACCATCGATCTTGTTTATCCTTTCGAAGAACCAACTTTTTGTTTCTTTGATTTTTTAAAAATTATCTTTTTGTCTTCTATGTCCTGGATTTGGGCTTTTATTTTGGTGATCTGGATTCTTCTGCTGAAATTAGAGTTTTTGTGGTCTTGCTTTTTCAGCCTCCTTAGGTGGCTTGTTAGGCTGTTAACTTGTGTTCTTTCAATTTTCTTCATGTGTGTTTGCAGGGATATAATTTCCCCTCTTACTACAGCTTTTAAGGTGGCCCAGATATTTTGGTAAGACGTTTCTTCATTGTCATTTGTTTCTAGTTATCTTTTGATCTCTGTTTTGATTTCATCATTGACCTAAGAGTTGTTTAGCATCATGCTGTTTAGTGTCCATGTCTTTGTGGTTTTTGGGGGGACCTTGTTGGTGTTAATGTTTATTTTTATTCCACTGTGGCCTGAGAAGGTGCATGGTAGAATTTCGGTCCTTTTAAATTTGCTTATGCTTGATTTATGGTCAATTATGTGGTCGATCTTAGAATACGTTCCATGCAGTGATGAGTAGAATGTGTATTCTGTGATCTTTGGATGGAGTGTTCTGTAACTATCAGTTAAGCCCATTTGGTCCAGAGTCACATAGAGGTTCCAGATCTCCTTGCTGATTTTTTGTCCTGATGATCTGTCTAGGGTTGTGAGTGGGGTATTAAAGTCCCCAGTTATGATGGTGTTAGAGTCTATATCTTTCTTTAGTTTTCCCAGAAGTTGCTTTCTGAAAGTTCGCACACCTATGTTGGGTGCATATATGTTTATGATAGATGGTTCTTGTTGATGGAGTGAACCTTTTATCATTATGTAGTGGCCCTCTGTATCTTTTTTAATTTTTGATAGCTTAAATGGTATTTTGTCTGAAATTAGCATCGCGACTCCTCCTTTCTTTTGTGTTCCATTCGCCTGAAAATTTGTTTCCCATCCTCTTACTTTGAGTCTGTATATGTCCTTTCTAGTGAGATGGGTCTCTTGAAGGCAGTATCTTGTTGCCTGGTGATATTTTATCCATTTTGCCATTCTATGTCTTTTCAGTGGTGCGTTTAGTCCATTCACATTCAGACTAGTTATTGAAATGTGAGAGTTCGTCCCTATCATGGAGTTCTTATTGAGTTGTTGTTCTTCCACTTGGTTTTTTTCTCTTTCTTTTGTTTTTACGGTTGGTTCATATATATTTTATTCTTTTTCCTGTACTCTTGTGAAGAACATTGTTCTTTTTTCCTTTTCTTTTGTGTTTAGTACTTTCTTAAGTGTTTCATGTAGAGATGGTTTGGTGGCTGCATAAGTTCTTAGGGATTGGATATCTGGGAAAGATTTTAATTCTCCCTCACTGATGAAGCTTAGCTTGGCCGGGTAGGTTATTCTTGGTTGAAATTGTTTATCTTTTAGGACTTTGAAGATAGGGCTCCAAGCTCTCCTAGCCTGCAGGGTTTCTGTAGATCAATCTGCTGCTATTCTGATTGGTCTTCCATGGTAGGTGATCTGGCCTTTTTCTCTTGCTGCCTTTAGGATTTTTTCTTTTATGCCTACTTTGTTTAGGTGAGTTATTATGTGTCTAGGAGTTGGTCTTCTCATTTGTTGTCTTCTCATTTGTTGTCTGAATCTCTTGTTTTTGAATTTTTGCATCACTGGTTAGATAAGGGAAGTTTTCTTGAATGATCTCATGGAAAGTTTGTTCCAGTGTGTTCTCTGTCTCTCTTTCTGCCTCAGGAAAGTCAATTACTCTTAGGTTCGGTCTCTTGAAGTAATCGCTCATCTCTTGAAGGTTTTGTTCTCTCTTTTTGAGCTTATTTTCTGTGTTTTTAAGAGTTTGGATTAGTTCTATATTTTGGTCCTCAAGCTCTGAGATTCTTTCTTCTGCTTGGTTAATTCTGCTTTCCATTCTTATCAGTTTGTTATTTATTTCATTTGCAGTATTCTTTATTACTGTTATCTCAGATATCAGCTCCTTCCTATTTTCTTCTTGTGTCTCCTCAATTATTTTTAATCTCTCTATTAATGTCTAAATATCTTGATTTGTAGTTTGAGACCCTTCATTCTGGGGGCTCTTTATTGTTTGCATTCCGAAGTCAGTTTTCTCAGTGTCTGCCCTCCCAGGGGTCT
>NW_007246498.1:0-379 GCF_000164805.1 Carlito syrichta
AACTCCTCCTTTCTTTTGTGTTCCATTTGCCTGGAAATTTGTTTCCCATCCTCTTACTTTGAGTCTGTGCATGTCCTTTCTAATGAGATGGGTCTCTTGAAGGCAGTATATTGTTGCCTGGTAAAATTTTATCCATTTTGCCATTCTATGTCCTTTCAATGCTTTTAGTCCATTCACATTCAGGCTAATTATTGAAATGTGAGAGTTTGTCCCTATCATAGAGTTCTTATAGAGTTGTTCTTCCACTTGATTTATTGTCTTTCCTTTGTTTTGGGGGTTGGTTCATGTGTATTTTATTCTTTTTCCTGTACTCTTGTGAAGAACATCGCTTTTTTTCCCCCCCTTTTCTTCTGTGTTTAGTACTTTCTTAAGTGTTTCA
>NW_007246498.1:1683-14553 GCF_000164805.1 Carlito syrichta
CACACGCTGAGTGCCTCAGCCAGGGTGGGCCCGGGGCTTCAGATCTTCAAAGCTCCAGGGGGCAGGTGGTGGCTCTGGGTCCCTCACAGGGCACTTTAGCCAGAAATGGGACTGGTATCTCTGAGGGGCGGGCACTCAGAGCCTCCCTGGGTGACTGGCAGCTTGGCGCTGGGTGCTGATCATGACGATGTAGCCAGGAATGGAGCTGGAATCCAGGATTTGGGATTCCCCAGCCGGCGAAAATCACACATAGTGGAGCAGCCACGGTCTGGCTGCAATGTCTGGCCCTGCATGGGACCAAAAGTCCCCAGGCCTCGTACCAGTGCAGCTGGCAGTGGGCAGAGGGGTACAGGAAGAAAAGTAATAGTCTTTTGGGGAACTCACGTTCCGAGAGTCTCACAGATCCACCTATGCCGTCGCCATCTTCAGGTCGCCTCTCTTCTAGGATTTTCATAGTTCCAAGTCTTACATTTAAGTCTATAACCCATCTTGAGCTAATTTTTGTATATGATGAGAGATAGGGGTCCAATTCCATTCTTCTGTATACAGCTAGCCAAAATTCCTAGCACTGTTTGTTGAATAGTGTGTCCTTTCTGCACTGTTTATTTTTTATCAACTTTGTTTTCAAAGATCAATTGGTTGTATGTGACTTTATTTCTGAGTTCTCTATTCCATTAGTCTATGTGTATGTTTTTGTACTGATAACATTTTATTTATGACCTTTCATCCATTTCAAAATGTTGGGTGTCTAGGCACTCTAAACTCTTTTTGTTTTTACATTTTCTTGACACTGGAAAAGTAGGAGCCAGAATGAGTCCACAAAGCAGTGAAGTGGGGTGTTTAAGCTGGTTTTATTTTATATTTTATTTAATTTTTTAAAAATCTGCATAATTTAAACACAAGTGCACAGACATTAAATGTATGCTGAGTTTTGGTAAATGTATACACTCGTAAAATCTCCTTCTTTATTAAGATAAAGAGCATTTTTATCAATATAGTTGGTACCTTCCAGGAATTTCCAGTTAATTTTCACATGCTACATCTGGACATTCCTCCTCTGATTTCCATCATCATAGCTTAGTTTTACCTATTCTAGAACTTTATATGATAGGAATTATACAATATGTAATTTGTGTATCTGACTTCTTTCACTTTATATAATATATGAAAATTACTATATTTTTTCATGTATCAGTAGTCTATTTCTGTTTATTGCTGAATATATTGCATCATATGGATATAGCACAACTGGCTAATTCATTCCCTTTTTCATGAGGATTTGAGCCATTTTCAGTTTCTGAGATTAAAAGTAACACTATTATAAACATTCTTGCACAAGTATTTTATGGACAAAAGTTTTCATTCCTTTTGAGTAACTATCTCCTAGTGGAATAGTTATAAGATATATACTTAGTTTTACAAGATACTATAATATCTTTTCCCAAAATGGTTGTATCATTTCATATTTCTTTTGCAATGTTTGAAAATTCTAGTTGCTCTCCATGATGAAGAACATTTGGAGTTGCCACTATTTTTATTTTAGTCATTCTTACTGTGATTTAAATTTGTTTTTACTTGATGGTTACTTATGTTGTAGGTATTTTCATATATTTTTTGGACATTTGTAAAACCTTTTGATAAAAGAGCTGGTTAATGTCTTTTACTAATATGTAATATTATATAGAAGGAGATCTTCATGAAATCTGGATAGAAGTAATTTGTTAAATAAAAGCAATGAGACTGTTTTTTTGAAATCTGTGGTTTTCTATTTCATTTTGTTGGTTGTGTTATTTGAAAAGTTTAATTTTTTAATTTCAATAATGTGTAATTTATTTATTTTTAAATGATTAGTGCTTTTGTGTCTTAAGAATTATTTAGCACTCCAATGTTGTTAACATATGTCTGCCTGCTTTCTTCTAGAAGATTTATAGTTTACCTTTAATTTTTAGGTCTCTGATCTACCTCTAATTGATTTTTACAGAGTTTTGAAGCAATAATCATTTTTTTCCCATAAGATGTTCAGAGTTCCCAGAACTATTTATTTAAAAGAATATTTTTCCCCTTGAATTATTTTGGATAAACGTTCATTGACTATATATGTGGGTCTATGTCTAAACTTTTTTTTTTTTTAATGTTGCATTGATCTGCTTGTCTCTTCATAGGTCAATGGCAAACTTTCTAGTTTATTGTGACTTTAGAGTAAGTCTTCTAAACTGTATAATTCTTCCTACTTTGTTCTTTGTCAAAAATTTTTGAGCAGTTTATATTCTTTTGTATTTGCATATAACTTTTAGAATCAAATTGTCATTTTACAACAACAAAAGCCTCTACTATTATTTTGTAGATACTTTTGGGAAAGATGGACATTTTAGCAACATTGAGAACTCCAATTAATTATCATATTGTATCTCTCCATTTATTTGACTGTTTTTACTTTCTCTCCAAAGTTTTTGTTGTTCCAGTGTAGAGGTCTTGCATGTTTGTAATTGATATATCCCTAACTATTTTATGTTTTTAATACTGGTGTATAATGCATTTTGTAAAATTTTATTTTCTAATTATTTGTTGCTAGTAGATAGAAATATGTACACACTTTGACTTTGTATACTGTCAACTTGCTAATTTATATACCAGTTCTAATAAGTTTTTTTTTTTAGATGTCTGAGGATTTTCTATATAATGAATTATAGTATGTGAAAATACAGGCAGTGTTTCTTCTTCCTTATACAATTTTCATTTGCTTTTACTTCTCACCTGTAGCACTGTTAGTATTTTCTGGTACAATGTTAAATAAAAGTGGATATCCTCTCTTTCCTCTTAATAAATATCTATCATTAAATAGAATGTTAGTTGTAGGTTTTTTTGTATATGACCTTTTCTGCATTGAAGAAGTCCATTTCATATCTAGTTTGCTGAACTTTTTAGTATAAATGGACATTTAAATCATTTTTCAAATGATTTTCTGAATTTATGAGAATTTATTCCATTATTTTTTCCTTTTATTCTATCAATTTTGTTGACTGCATTGGTTAATTCTTCAATGTTGAACATTGAATTCTCGAAATAAGTTCAATATGGCCATGATGTATTCTGATTTGTATGTACTGCTTGATTTGATTTGTTAATACTTTTTAAAAATTTTTCATCTTTGTAGGTGAGTGATACTAATCTATAACTTTTTTTGTAATGTTCTTGTAAGTTTTTGATACCCGTGTTTATACTATTTTTGTAAAATAAAATAGAATTTCTCCCTCCAATATTTTTTGAAAGAGTTTGGATATATTGGTGTTATTTCTTGCTTGCATGTTTGACACAATTCACTATTGGAGCCATTTAGGAATATAGCTTTTCTAGTCAGTGTGTTAGTTTCCTAGTGCTGATGTTACAAAGTACCACAAACTGAGTGACTTCAAAGGAATAAAAGGTATTGTCTCACAGTTCTGGAGGCCAGAAGTTTGAGATCAAGGTGTTGGCAGAGCCTTCTCCCCAAGCCAGTATGGGAGGATTCTTTCTTATCTTCTTCAGTCTCAGATGTTCCTTGGCATAGAGCAAGATAAGTCCAGTCTCTGCCTCCATTTTTACATGACAAGGCTGGCTGTATGTCTTTGTCTTTAAACTTACCTCTTCTTATAAGGTCACAGTCATGTTGGATTAAGGGCCCATTCTACTCCAGTATGACCTCATCTTAACTACTTACATCCATAATTTTTCTATTTCCTAGTAATGTCACATTCTGAGGTACTGGAGATTAGACATTAACATACATTTTTTTGAGGGGCAGCAGGGACACTTCAACCCATAGCTCTAAATATTTTAAAAACTTGTCCCAATGGAGTTTTTATTTTGTATTTACATATAAATAATATAGAATTAAACACAGGTATCTTAAAGTACTTAATAGAGTCAGTTTCAACAATTATACAAACTTATACATCCATACAAAAGACACAGACAATTCTATCACTTCAGAATGTAACCTATACCACTATCCAATCTATCCTTCTCATCCCTACTAGTATTTCCTTTTCTTCCATTAAATATAAGTGGAAAGAAATCATACACATTATTAAGTTTCTGACTTCTTTTACTTATTGGTTGATGTTATTAATTATATCAGTTGTTCTGTTTTAATTGCTAAGTATTGAATAAACATTCACCATCTCCCATCTCTCACCCATTGCCATTATCCTATTCATAAAGTTTTGGCTTGTTTCTAGGTTTAGATTATCATGACTAATGTTGCCATAAACACTTATTTGCAGTTGTTTTATCTTTTTGGCATAAAGCTTCTAAATGTCAATTATTACTGGTTGGTTGTGTATTTACTGTTTCTTGTCTGTTCTAAAAATTACTTGGTGAGAAAAAATAGCTAAATACTGTAAATTTTTTTTTTTGCTCTTCTAATACTTAAATGATGTACTTTGAAGTATTATTATTATTATTAGGATGCTATGTCTTATTGAAGAATCTATCATTTAATCATTACCAAATGTCTTTCTTTTGTCATATATCTTTTCTTGAAGATTACTTTGCTATAAATATAAACAAGCCATCTTTCATAAGCTTACTATTTTTATAGTTTGTATTTTACATCTAAAATTATTTCTTGGTGTTCTTAAATTCAAAGTGCCTGTCTTATAAACCATCTCTGTATTTATTTTCTATTTGCCCTCTTAATTTTTTTCCTGTGTTTTTCCTCTTTGCTTTAATTCAGCATTTGTTAATACTCAATTTTAATCTCTCCATTAGCTTTCTATCTATATGCCTTTGTATTAACTTTAATGATTTTTCTGTGAATTAAATTCTGACTTCATAACTTGCAACAGTTTATCTTATATTTGATATAAGAAACTTGCAACAGTAATATTTCCCTTCCATAGCTTTCCATTATCTATGTTATTGTTGTGATTTATTTTATTTCTCTTTATGTTATATACTTCATATACTTTGTTATATTTTTGCTTTATATAAATGACTGAGTTGTAAAAAAAATAACAAAGGGGTATTAATTATTTCCAATGGTCTTCCTTTTTAAAATAAATTTAATTTTCCATTTGATGTCATTTTCTTTACCAGAAAGTTATTCTTTAGCAAGTTTTGTAATATGTATATGTGTTGCTGACAATTTTCCTCAGCTTTCATTAGTCTAAGAAAACTTAAATTTCACATTCAAGTTTTGAAAGTTCTTTTTGGGGTGTATATAATTCTATGCTGATAGTTTTTATTCTGCATTTTAAATATTTCATTCCAGTTTCTTATTATCTCTATTGTTTCTGATGAGAAATCAGCAATAATTCTATTATTTGCTTTCCTTTGTGTAATTTTTTTTTTCTCTTAGGTACTCTTAAATTTTATTTCTTCATTTGTTTTTATAATGTTAATAAAATGAATGATGTGATGTTCTTTGAATTTATTCTACTGAGGCTTACCTATCTCCTTGGATCCTTGGAACAGTGTTTTCATCAAATGTAAAAAGCTTGATCAATATTTGTGAGAATATTTTCTGCCTCATTATCTTTCTGTCTTCTGGGATACTAATTATACAAAATGCAAAAACAATTTGTATATTACTCCACAAGTCACTGAAACTATGATTTAATAATCTTTTATCACTCTGTGTTTTAGTTTCCATGATATATGCTCATCTGTCTTCAAATTTATTGATCATGCTTCATGTTATTTTGTTTCATTCTGATGTCAATCTCATACAATAAAATTTTTATTTTATAAATTGTATTTTTCAAGTTAGTAATTTTGGATTCCGTATTATAGTTTCCAAACGTTGCCTGACAATCCCTTCTTTAACAAATTTTGCCCCTTCTTTCCAAATTTTTTTTTTTTTTTTTTGAGTTGGAGTCTCACTCTGTCACCCAGACTGGAGTACAGTGGCCGCTCCCGGCTACCGCAGCCTCAACCTGCTGGGCTCCAGCGATCCTTCTGCCTCAGCCTTCCGAGTAGCTGGAATTACAGGCATGCGCTACCACGCCCGGCTGATTTTTTTATTTATTGTAGAGATGAGGTCTCGCTGCCCAGGCGGGTTCAAACCCGCGGGCTCAGGCAATCTACTCACCTCAGCCTCCCAAAGGCGCAGGATTAGAGGCTGAGCCACCGAGCCCAGCTCTTCCCAAATTTTTTAGACTATTCAGCAAAAATATTTTAAAATGTTTATGGGCTGACTCAAAGCATTGGGATGTGTGTAAGTCTCTTTTTATTAACAAACTTTTTTTTTTTACTATGGTTCAAAAGACTCATATTGGTCTTCCCATATCTAGCAATTAAAAAAAAGTATAATGTACAGGATATAATGGGTAATACATTGTAGAAAATCTTGATCGTGTTTTCTTTCTCTGAAAAATGCTGCTCCAATAGGCAGTTAAATTCCTGGCACATAGTCTTGAACTTGTTGTTGCTTAGCTTATGCTTTATTAATATGGGTCTTTTGATTTTGACCATAGTCTTAGGGGATATTTTCTATTTTTATTTTACACTTCTAGGATGTGGCCCTTCTGAGTCTCAATAGACAACCCAATTTGCTTACCAAACTTCTTTAACTTGGTAGAATTCAAACTTCAAACTCTATTTCCCAGAGTAGGCAGTTGCTAAATAATCTGGCTAGTTCCCTTGGACTTTTTGGATTCTTGTTCAAGCATGCATAATTCAGGAGTCAACCATGGATTTGAGAAAGACTTTGTTTTAGTTCATTTTGTGCTGATTTAACACAATATCTGAGACTGAGAAATTTATAAAAACCAGAGATTTATTTTTTACAATTCTGGGGGATTCAAAGTCCAAGACTGAGAGGTTGCCATCTGGTAAGGACCTTCTTACTGCTTTGTCATATGGTAGAAGGCAGAATGTCAGGTGAACATGCCTTGGAGAGAGGGAAAGGGGACAGACTCATTCTTATATCAGAAATCCACTCCCATGATGATGAACCTACTCCTAAGATACCATTCATCCATTCATGAGGGCAGAACCCTCATGACCTAATCACTTCTTAAGTCTCACCTCTCAACAATGTTACATTGGTCATTAACTTTCCAACACATGAACTTGGACAATATATTCAAACCATAGCAGACTTTTACATATATTTTAGGGTCTCTCTCCTTTGTAATTACCTTCTATCCAGAATGTCTTTCCTTTATGGCTAACTGCCTTTTGAAGTTGCAAACATTTTTTCTCACTTCTATGGCCAATAACACCATGACTTCCTAATTAAGTTCTAGCTGCTTTATGCATTGAGAAGTGAACTAAAAGAAAACACCGTGTACATACTGCATCTCATCCAATGTGGTTTTCTTCTTTTAAGGGTTAAACAGAATTTCTGCCTGGTTTTGATACCCTCATAAAGCATTTAAAATATTTTATTATTTGTGGAAGAATTACTACAGTAAAAGCCTTTATACTATTACCAGAAACTAAATTTCTTGGCCAGTGATTTATGAACCTGCTCCTTTGAATCATAAGGATGCAGAGAAGCTATGTTACTAAGAAGAAGGTATTCTACTCCTCTCTATTTACATCTGTATAGCTTTAAATGAATCAATTTTACATATTTGCAATTTATTTTTAGTATTTTACTTGAAGAAAATATTCCACTATATGGAGGTCACATATCCAGTCT
Organism: Carlito syrichta; assembly: GCF_000164805.1. Classification (NCBI taxonomy): domain Eukaryota; kingdom Metazoa; phylum Chordata; class Mammalia; order Primates; family Tarsiidae; genus Carlito; species Carlito syrichta. Next base: position 9,311 of record NW_007246498.1, read on the forward strand.
CAGAATGTTTCCTGTTATGAATAGTTTTTAAAAATATAATTTTTTAAAACTATGTATATAAATGTCATATTATGACTGGCAGAACCTGTGAGAGCATTGCTCACTCACTCTACACTTAGGCTATCCAACAATGTTGGTGATCCATGCTTGAATCCAAATGCATGAACCTTTTTAGAACATTTTGGAGTTATCAACATCAATGCCAACAATGCATAATGGGCTACAAGTAGGGGTGGTGAATGTTCTTCAAACTACAGAACAACTTCATTGACCATTTTAAATTCTCAAAGTATATATACCAAAGCACCAAATATTTACATAATAAATTTTTTAATTTGTTTTTCTGGAGCGAGGTTGTTTGCGCTTTAAATCTTGCAAATTAAGGTCAATCTTTTTTATTTAAAAATTAAAAACTAGCTGCCTATTAGATCTAATAAAATTCTTGTCTGATGATAATAAAATTTGAAACCTAAGTAGAGTTGCTTGTTACAGGAATGTGCATGGAATTTAGAATATAAAAGTATTGTCTAATAAAAGTGGTTTATCCTTGTGTCCTAGTCCTTTCAGTCTGCTATAATAATATACCATAAATTCCATAGCTTAAAAGCAATAAAAATTTATTCATCACAGTTCTGGAGACCGCAAACTTCAATATCAAGGTATTGGTAGATTCAGTGTTTGGTAAAGTGCCATTTCCTGATACAGAGATGGTTTCTTCTTGCTGCATCTTCACATAGTAGAAGGGAAAAATGAATTTCCTTTGACCTATTCTCTAAAGGCACTAATCCCATTCATAAGGATTCCACCCTCATAACCTAATCAGTTTCATAAACCCTCCCGCACCTACCACCATTACATTGGTGATTAGGATTCAACATGAATTTTAGATGGATGCTAACATTCAGAGGGTAGCACATAACCACAAACCTCTGTTATTTACATGTTGAAATAAAGACTAAAATGATTTTAGGGCTGGTTACTCTACTATTGCTAAAACAATATTGGCCCTGGTCAGAAATAACATAAATAAAATATAAAATGCAACTTGAATGCTTGCTTTTTCATTTACAGCCATGACTATAAAATGCATTGCATAACTCATTTATGTATGTATATTGAATATATGATATTTTGTGAAGTTGTCTCATACTATCAGAAAACCAGTGTAATGAAATAATTCCTACACTTGAAATGAAGGGGGAAGGTAAAGGGAAAACTTCAGGTAGAAAAAGTTCCTTTTTATAAATTATTTATTGTAACACATCAATAAACGATTAATTTTATATATAATTTTATTACCTCTATTTCTAACATTATGATAAACTTCTTATAGTCATTCAATAGCAATTATTGAAGCGATGAGTTCACAGACACTAAGAAAAAAACTGACGAGGAATAGTCCTAATTTTTTTGGATTAAATATGCTATAATGAGTGACATAATAGACTTTCATACACCATATTATGAAAACATTGACTTTGCATGGGTAAAACGTTTGTAAATATTTTTATTGTTTGATACTTAAACATAAAGAAAATTATAGAAATGATATATTACTAGCACTTTTTACGTATGATTTGTGTTGCTATTAAAATCCTTAACATTTTAATTCAAGATTTTAATAAATATAATATTACAGGAAATGAACTCCCTTTCATATTCCTTTTTTCTTCTTTTTGCTAAAGATAGTATTGTAAGGTTGTTGAATTAATTCCATGCATATTTTTCAAATTCTGACTGTGTATGTTTATATCCATAAATAACATCTACTATTGTCCAGTATTTTTTAAAACTTTTACAACTTGCTTAATCACTCAACATTATATTTGTGAAAATAACCTATTTGATATTTAGAATCTATTTTACTGATTTTAACTGTTGAATAGCATTTAGTCATGTTAATATACCATTATTTTCTTAATCAGTTTTCTAGCTGCTGAATGTTTACTTGCTTCCAAATTTAAGTTAGGCCACTATAAACATTCATGTGTATGTTTCTTTGTCTATAGCTAAAATAGTAAAACTCTCTTTACAGTATATATTTAAGTGTGAAATACTGTGTCTTAAGATATGCATATCTTTAGTTTTACCAGATACTATAAAACAACTTTCTAAATTTGTTGAAACAATTTTTATTCATTTGAGTTTGAAACTATGTATTTTTATTACATCTTCAGCAGTCCTTGGTATTGTCACACTTTTTAAATCTAGTGGCTATCATGCTGTTTATATTTAAATCTTCTACTTATTAATGAGGTTGTTGGTAATATTTATTAGTCATTTAGGATTCTTTGTCTGTGGCTTGCCGGTTTACATTCTTTATTCATTTGTAAATAAATTATGTGTGCATTTCTTTTGGTTTGTAAGGACTAATTACATATTTTGTGATTATCCCTTTGTTGATTATATGGATTGAAAATATTATCTCTCCATCTTTAGTTTGTCTTTCAATTTTGCGAACTTTTCCAATGGAAGATCTTAATGCTAATGTAATCATATTTAACAGTCTTTCTCTTTATGATTGCACTTTGTCTTAAAATTTTTTATTCAATTTAATATCATAAACATATCAATCTATTTTTATAAATATTTTAAAGTTTTGAATTTTTTATACTTTAGGTTTTCAATCTGGATTTTATTTTTATGATATAAGGTAAAAAAAATTTATTTTTCTCCTTTTTGATACTACCTGCTCCAGAATTTCTAGCACCATTGATATTTGTTTCTGATGTGTAATGCCTTAACCAGGTATACTGGCTCTGTTTGCTAAACCATGTCTTCCTTTTGCTTAAATGCTTCAAAAGGAAATTCAAAAAATAAGTGTCTCCAGAAGGACAGCTCTGTTCAATAAAATAAATAAGCCTCTTTTGTATATATATTTTTGGCCACTAAATAATTCCACTGATTATTTTGGCTGGTTGAGTGTTTAATTGACAAGAAGAGGTTCAAGATGTCACTGTATTTAGAAAGAGTATCTGAAATGTGTTCAACTGGCGTCCTCAAATCATCAGAAATAAATCAGTTTGAATGTAAAAAATAAATATAATTAATAGCATTTTCTTGTTTTGTTACTTGGCTCTTCTCTAATTGTAGATTTCAGTATGGCTTCCTAGGAGCCTAATATCTGATGAAGTCATAACACTTGTGTTGGATAGAGATTGTGTTGCAGTGTTTTAGTTGTCTGTTTTGTATGTTTCTTAAATCTTTCTCAATATGAGGGCTGAACAATTGATAGCACATGTGCAAAAAATTGTACTCCAAACAATTTTCTGTGGAACATGAGTAGGCTGTCAAAATTCTACCTATTCTTCACCAATTTTAGATTAAACTGCACACCCACTCACACACACACACACTTCTGAGATCATAGCGGAGAATGCAGGTGATTTATAGAAAATTGGAAATTATTTCACTTACACGGGCTGTAATCCACAACACCTCTAGTAAGAAAACAAATGTATCTGAATTTTCCAATGTGAAAGAAACAGATTAATCATGGACAACATGAAGAAGGAGAGATGTTAGAGGATAATTTTCTAGCCCGAGGGGATACAAATCCAGACAGGAATTTGAGATAACCACTTTAGTCTTTGTTGCCCACTCATTTCTTTTTCTGTTCCTCCGCAGTTTGAAGTTTTCTGGATCTCATCTTTCCTGCTCTACAGAGGCTCAGTTCTCTGGGTTTGGCCTTGGCTCTCCATTCCAGTCAGCATTGAGATATATCTGTGTGAAGTGTCAAGAGGAAAGCAAAGTGCTTCATACTAATGCAGGATTACTGATTACATTCCAAGATTATTTATATTTTATAAAACAATACCAGGGACCAATTGGTAACATTTAAAAGACAACAGAATTTGTATTTAAATACAGTGATGCTATGGCACTAAGCTAGTATCATGTGCTTTAATTTTCAGTGTTCCCAATACTTGAGAAAGAGGCATAAATATACATATACTTTTTACAATGCAGAAGCAAATAAAAGACATATGTGGCGGGAAGTTTGCAGTGGAAATCTGTCTTCTGCCATCAATTACATTACTAGGTTGGGCTACACACAGGCCTCTCTCTTAGTGATGCATGTTGGTGCCACATGTATTTTTGGTCCTAAAGGATAGAATGCATCTCAACCCCTTGAGTAACTAATTTTATTCCTATTGCAAATCAAGATAAACAAGATAACAAGAAGTATTTGATATAATATTTGGAAATTATTGACCCATATTACACACCATTGACAAATTTTACAAGTTACACATTATTTAAAAGCTGAAGTTATTTTAAATAAATAGCAGGCTAGATATCAGATGTGAGCACAGGTTAAAACCACTAAATAAAATGTACAATTCAAATATCTTAGGCAGGGATATGCATAAGAGTTAAAAGTGCTAGTTCAAATCTTGACTAGCATGTAAATCAGTTTGTCTTAGAAGCTTACTTAAAAATTATTTTTCTTAGGTTTACTGTACCTCTTTGAAACTCTTCAATTTTATAAAACCTGATCTAATTCAATGTAACAGAACTTTATTGTGCACACACAACATTTTGTGTCAGGCATTTTGGAGCAGATAACAGGGAACAAACACCTCATCCCTGAATGAACTGGCTGCAGTGCAAATCTTTAAAGCAGAAACAGGGAACTTAAATGTCCTTGGGTGAGGCCAGGAAAATGAAGCAGGTGGGGCTAAAAAACAACAGATAGTGGGTAGGGCTGTGGTAAATTGAAGAGGAGAGGTAGTCTTCCAAGGGGGTGAGAGGCGAGCTATTTGGCTCCTTTAGTATTGCCATGCAGGAATACAGACACAAGTTGCCAGAGCTTGTGGTTTTTTTCAAGAGAATTTTTATGTGAAATGTGGTTTTCAACTACTGAAAACAAATTTTAAGAAAATTAAATGCCAAAGAAAACATGATTGCAGGCTGAATGTGGGACATAGGCTGAAAATTTAAATAATACAAAAAGTTTTAAATTGTGTGCCTAAAATATTCAGCACATTTCACTGAGGATAATTAATCAATCTCTTTTCAAGCATTGTCATTCAATTAAAATGATCCATGATTTCTAAGTTACCAAGTCTAAGAAGAAACCAAAAAAACTTTGGCTCTTACATTCATCCTCATTTGCTAAATGTGCCCATCCCCCTCTTGGAGCACCACACTTTTTTTTTTTTTGAGTTGAAGTCTCACTTTGTTGCCCAGACTAGAGTGCAGTGGCCGCTTCCGGCCACCGCAGCCTCAACCTGCTGGGC
>NW_007246498.1:14721-51318 GCF_000164805.1 Carlito syrichta
ACTCACCTCAGCCTCCCAAAGGCGCGGGATTACAGGCTGAGCCACCGAGCCCGGCGAGCACCACACTTTTTACCTTCCCTTCTAATGCACTGGCTACTTCTTCCTGGTCTCTTTTGCAGCTCTATCACTGAGAATCATGTTCAGATATGGACGCTACTCATCCTTGTATCTTCAATTGCTCTTCACCTTCCACCTATATTTTTGCCTCCTAATCCATCCGCTTGTATGTCTAACAGGTATCTTGTGCTGAAATCTACTCTTAATTTTCCCTCATGCCTGATCTTCCCCAATCTGCTTCACTGCAGCCACTGTGAAGTTGTTTAATCTACTCACTTGCTTAAGGTAAAAATCTTTAATTCATCCTTGATAGCTTCCTCTCAAATTTGTCCAGTTCTCTCCATTTTTACACGAGCCACACAAGCCCTAGCTGTCATCATCTTCCATCTTGATTACTAAAAAACAAAAAATAGTTCAACATGCCTCCTTGAATTAATCCTTGTTTATTATCTTTTTTAAAAAATGCAAATCGTATCATCATGCTTTCTACTTTAAAACCTTCCGTGACTTTCTAAGACCTTTGGGTAAAATTCTGAATCTTTATAATGGGCTACCTGCTCTTTTGGGTTCAGGCCCTACTACCCTGCACTCTGACCAAGGCCACACTCTGCTTTGCGCAGTGCCCTCCACCACCTTCCTGTGTTCCAGCAAACTGGCTTCTACCCATATAAACATTTTTGCTAAAAAATTTAGAAAGACTTTCTTTGTCTGACTGTCATAGAATTTAAATTGTTTCCCAATCCTGCAACTAAGATCCAATAGCGAATTGCAAAGTCAGGAAGTCCAAAGAAATGTTGATGAACCCCAGAATATTTTGCTTTTAGCCATCACCTTGAACAGCCCTGAGAAGTTGGGGTAAGTTGCAAACAAAGTTTTTAATCATGTCGGTGATCCTTCTGATATAAATGTTATTCCATTTTATTCTGATGCTAACTTTTGCTTTGTTTTCTCATTGAAATAAAGGAATATTTTATAACACAAAGTCTAACATAAACTCTTGCATTGTATATTCAACTAAGAAAATTGCCTCATCTTTGACTGGATCTAGGAGAGTCAGAAAATACAAATATGCAGTTGACCCTTCAATAACATGAGTTTGAACTACAGAGGTTCACACAGATTTTTTGGAATAAACATATTGGAAATTTTTTTTGAGATTTATGAAAATTTGTATTAAACTTGCAGATTTTAGGTAGCCTAGAATATCAAAAAATTTTAAGAAAAAGATATGTCATAAAGACATAAAATATATATTATATACACTAGTTTATTTTATAATTTACTACCATAGAATATACACAAAGCTATTATAAAAGTTAAAATGTATCAAGATTTACACACACACCGACTATACATAGCACCTTTCACAGTAGAGAGAAATGTAAACGAGCATAAATATACAATGTTACACCATAAATGCACAAATTTAACTGTAGTACATACTGTTTTACTGCAATAATTTTGTGACCACCTCCTGTTGATATTGTGGTGAGCTCAAGTGTTGCAAGAATCCACTTAAAATGCTATGTGACACTAATCATCTCTGCATGAGCAATTCATCTCTCTAGTAAATTTCTTATGGCAGCGTTTCAGACAATTTATCTTGTAGGCAGACAACATAACCTTACAATATATATAAATACAGTACAGTACTGTAAATATAGTTTCTCTTCCTCATGATTTTCTTAATAGCATATTCTTTTCTCTAGCTTACTTTATGGTAAGAATACAGTATATAATATGCATAGCATATAAAATATGTGTTAGTCGATTGTTTATGTTACTGGTAAGGCTTCCAGTTAACAGTTGGGTATTAGTAGTTAAATTTGGAGGGAATCAAAAATTATATATAGATTTATGACTGCACAGGGGTTCATCACCCTTAAACCTCACATTGTTTGAGTAAATATATTATTATAAGTTGAGATAAGAGCTATGATGGAAAGGGTCACAATCATTGAGAGAGCGTTACAGAGGACATTGTCCTAGTTTAGAGAAGATAGAAAGACCCTACTTAGGAAGTAATGCCTAAATCAAGATCTAAAGATGAGTAGGAATTAGCTAGGTGGAGGAGAGTTTAAATGAGATATGTGAAAAAGGAGCACTTTCCAGTGGTGGTAATGACCTGTGCAAAATCCCTGAACCTAAAAATCTTGAAATGATCAAAAAGCTGAATGAAAGCCACCAGTAATTCATGACCACCAGTAGCAAGAGAGAGTTTGGTGAATGATGCTATTAGAGAACTAGGTGGGAACCAGGTCACCCAGGACCTTTTAAGCTATATTAGGAATTGTGTCCTTTATTACAAGATTAAAAGAAAGTCATTTAAGGTCTTTAATGAGAGAGGTAACATAAAGCTATGCTTTGAAAATATCACTTCAGTTGCATTATGGAGAATAGTTTTAAGGGACTTTGGTAAACCAGAGTGAAGCTGAGACTGATCATATCAAGGTGGGAGAGCAGGAACAGATATAAGGTGATACATACATGAAATGTTTCAAAGCTAAAATCAACACCATTTGGTGATAAATTTGGAATAGAAAGTAATATAAGCCGAAGCTCTTAAAGATAATTTTCAGGTTTCAAACATATGAAATTGGATTGTTGCAGGTACCATAAACTATGATGGAAATACTGGAAAATGATTGAGTTTGAAGGAGATGTTTACAAATCCAATGCACATGTTGAATTTGACTTTACTTGGAGAAAACTATTTAAAAAATAAGTTGTTCTGGAGTTAAAAGGAGAAATATGTAATATTCTGTCTTGCCTTATAATTTTTCCACCTTCATCTATCAAAATGGGATACAGAGACAGTAAGATGTAACTAGAAATCCATGTATTTATGGCATATGCATTGAACAATGTTAATGCATATAGCATATGCATTGAACAATGTTAAACCTTGTGCTAGTTAAATGCACTTTGTAAGCTCTGAAATTTGAGTAATGAAGATTTTAAAATGAAATAATTTGCCTACCTTTTTTCTTATTCTAGTGACAATATGTGGGCTGATTCCACAGTGAATACGCTAGCCAGTATCAGTACAAATCAGATGTCAAGTTAGAAAAAAGTGTAACTTGTCATTATGCTATATATTTCACCTAGAAATAATTTTCAAAGAATAAATTTGCTGCCAGACCATATTTAATGCATTCCTAATATGCAATAAAGCTATGCACTTTTAATTTTTCTAAGATTTGTGTTTAGCACAATCACAAGAGGCTTTTCAAATGTAGACAAGTATTTACATAGAAATTGTGAAGAAAAAACAGAAAATACATGAGAACTGATTGTTATAAAATGTATACAGTCTATTTTTTAATCATATATAAGAGGCTAAGTGAACTCTGCAACTAGCATAATTACACACTGTAGCTGCCCCAAGGATCTAATCATTGACTTAAATGTTGATAAAGCCATCTGACTTTGGATTTTCAATCTATATCAATTAGCAAAAAAGCAACAAACATTATGTATAGATTTATGAGCAGATGTCTTCCTTATATGAGATATATATTGAGGAATATATAACAAATGCTTAAACCAACATTTTAAAGACAAAAACCTGGTAATAACCCAAACTGCCATTAATAAGAGACTGGTTGCATGAATTATAATAGAGCCATACAGTTAGCTATTTAAAATAATATGTGTGCATTTACTTAAAGAAGTTCTTAAAATATTATAAAATCAGTGACAAAGAAATGGGTGTATAGGATACAATCTTGTTTTAGTAAATAAGTGAAATATGTGTAGATACATAAATATTTAGTATAAATATAAATGTATTCAGAGATAACTACTTTGCAAAATGTGTTAGGATTAGTAAGATTCAAATATGAAAAAAACTTTATTCCTTCTCATCTTGCTCTTTTGAATTCACTATGTTGACATTTTCTCTCCGAGACTTGTAAGGAATTTTTGAGCAATTTCTATATCTTTTACAGTCACAGTCACTCTTGGATAAATTTTAGAAATCCTCTAAAATGGACTACTCCTATAAGTCAATAGGAAGAAAAAAAACAGAACATAAAAGCAATAGAAAAGCAACAAATGCTAGTGAGAACGTGGAACAGCAGGGACTCTCATTCATTGTTGTTAGGAAGGCAAAATGTTACAGCCACTTTGGAAGAAAGTTTGGTGGTCCTTAGAAAACTATATGTAGTCTTACCACACAATCTAGCAATTGTAGTCCTTGGTGTTTACCCCGAGGAGTTGAAAACTTAAGGATACAAAAAAACCCGTACACGGATATTTTAACAGCTTTATTCATAATTGTCAAAACTTGGAAGCAACCAAGATGTCCTGCAATAGATGAGTGGATGGAAAACTGCTATACATCCAGTCAATAGAATATTATTCAACATTAAAAAAGAAATGAACTTTCAAAGCATGAAGGATATATAAATTCATAATACTAAGTTAAAAAGGCCAATCTGAAGAGGCTAAAAACTATAGGATTCCAACTAAATGACATTCTGGAAAAGTCAAATCTGTAAACGAAGTAAAAAGATGAGTGTTTGTGAGAGGTTAGTGAGAGAAAGAGAGAAACAGGCAGATTACAGAGGATTTGGGGGGGTAGTGAAACTACTCTGTGTGGTACCACAATGGTGGATATATGTCATTATACATTTGTAAATGCCATAGAATGTACAACATCAAGGGCGGGCCCTAACACAAACTCTGGACTTTGGGTAATAATGGTGCATCCATGTAGGTTTATTGATTGTAACAAATGTAAAGTTCTTTCGAGGGATATCTACAATGGGGAAGGCTATGCATGTGTGGGGGCAGGTGGTCTATTAGAAATCTCTGAACCTTTCTCTCCATTTTACTCTGAATTCAAAGCTGCTGAAACAAATGTAAATTTAATAAATAGTCAAAGTGAATCTATGATGTTAAAACTCCCTTGGTAACAGGGGACTACAGGAAGACTTCCATAATGCTTTTAATGTTCTATTTCCTGATTAGGTGTATTCATATTGTTAAAGTTTGTTAAGTTGTATACTTCTTGTTTGTATATTTTTGTGTATGTATATTATTCTGCAATAAAATGCTTAAAAACTGCTAAAAAAACTAAAATTCCCTCCAAAATGAATTTTATCATTAATAAAATAGATACTTTAAACAGTGTGTCTCTTCTAGAACGTGTCTACATATTTTATGAAGGTAAACCAAAGCAATCTTGGTCTGCCTTTTAAAATCTCTGTTATATTTTCAATTGTATACAAATAGTTTTAAAATAATTATAATAGATATGCAATGCGCTAAACCAAGTATTACATTCTCTTATTGCTGATTTTTAAATTGTGTCCAAATCTTCCTATTCTAGAGAAAACTTCAACAGCAACATACTTTAATTTTGGTGAATTTTGTTCTAAATACAAGCATACATCAGAGATATTGCAAGTTTGGTTCAAACCCACTGCAATAAAGTGATTATCACAATAAAGCAATCACCTAATGTTTTTCATTTTGTAGTGCATATAAAGTTATATTTATACTATGCTGTAGTCTAATAAGTGTGCAATAGCATTCGTATAAAAAATGTGCATACCTTAATTAAAGAATACTTTATTGCTAAAAAATGGACATGGTCATCTGAACCTTCTTTTTACTGATGGGGGGAGGTCTTGCCTTGATCTTGGAGGCTGCTGAATGATCAAGATAGTGGTTGCTGAAGGTTGAGGTGGATGGCTGTGATAATTTCTTAAAAACAAGACAGTCAAGTTTGCCATATCAATTGAGTATTCCTTTCTCAATTGAGTATTTCTCTTTATCAAGTGAGTATTCCTTTCTCAATTGAGTATTTCTCTGTAGCACGTGATGCTATTTGATAGCATTTAACCCACAGTAGAACTTCTTTCCACATTGGAGTCAAACCCTCAAATTCTGCCACTGCTTTATCAAATAAGTTTAGGTAATATTCTAAAGCCTTTGTTGCCATTTCAACAATTTTCACAGCATCTTTACCAAGAGTAGACTCTACCTCAAGAAACCACTTTTTTTTTTTTTGCATATCCATAAGAATGAAATCTTCATCCATTCAAGTTTTATAATGAGGTTGTAATAATTCAGTAACATCTTCTGGTTCAATTTCGATGTCTAGTTTTCTTGTCATTTCCATTTTGTTTACAGTTACTTTCTTTCCTGCAATCTTGAACTTCACACAATCATCCATGAAGGCTTCGCACAATCATCTATCCAAACTCCTATTAATGTTGGTATTTTAAAGCCCTCCCACAAATTATGAATGTCCTTAATAGAACCTAAAATGATGAATCCTTTCTAGAAGTTTTTCAGTTTGCTTTACCTAGATTCATTAGATCAATCACTATTCACAGTAGCAATCGCCCTACAAAATGTACTTCTTAACCGAAAAGACTTGAAGGTTGAAATTACTCCTTGATCTGAGGGTTGCAGAATGAATGTTCTGTCATTGGGCATATAAAACAGCATTAATCTTCTTGTATGTCTCCATCAGAGATCTTGGGTAACTAAATACATTGTCACTGTATCATAATATTTTGAGGGTTTTTTTTTTTTCTGTATAGTAGGTCTCAACAGTGTACTTAAAGTATTCAGTAAACTATACTATAAGCAAATATACTGTCACCAAGGCCTTGTTGTCCCAAGTATAGAGCACAGGCAGAGAATATTACCCATACTATTAAGGTCTGTGGGATTCTTTGAATGACAAATAAGCACTGGATTCATGTCACCAACTGTGTTAATCCATAATAAGAGAGTTAGCCTGTCCTTTGAAGCCATGCATTGACTTCTCCTCTCTAGCTGTAAAAGTCCTAGATTTTGTCTCTTCTAATATAAGGCTGTTACATCTACATTAAATATCTGATTTGTTGTGTTTTAACCTTCATCAATAATTTTACCTAAATATTCTCGATGCTGCAACTTCTATATCAGCACTTATGACTTTATTTCACATCTTTATGTTATAGAGATTATTTCTTTCCTTAAATCTCATGAACCAACCTCTGCTAGCTTCTGACTTTTCTTCTGCAGATTCCTCATATCTCTCAGCCTTTACTGAATTGAAGAGAGCTAGGGCCTTGCTCTTGAATAGGCTTTGACTTAAGAGAATGTTGTGACTGGTTTGATCTCCTATCCAGACCACTCATACTTGATCCATATCAGCAATAAACCTGTTCCATCTTATCATTTGCATGTTCATTGAAGTAGCACTTTTTATTTCTTTCAGGAATTTTTCCTTTACAACTCACAACTTTGCTAAATGTTTGCACAAGAAGCCTAGCTTGCATCATGTCTCCACTTTTGACATGCCTTCCTTACTAAGCTTAATCATTTCTAACTTTGTTTTAAAGTAAGAGATGTGCAAGTCTTCCTTTCATTTGAACACTTGAAGGCCATTGTAAGGTTACCAACAGGCCTATTTTCAATGATGCTGTATCTCAGTGCATAGGGAGGTATGAGGAGAGGAAGAGAGATGGGGGAATGGTTGGCTAGTGAAGCATCCAGAGCGCACATGATATTTATGAATTAAGTTTGCTGTCATATACAGGCACAGTTTATGATGCTTGAAACTAATTGCAACAGTAACATCAAAGCAGCAGTAACATCAAAGACCAGTGATCACACATAACCAAAACAGATATGACAATAATAAGAGAATTTGAAAGATTTCAAAAATGAACTAAATGTGACACAGAGACAGGAAGTGAGCGCATGCTGTTGGAAAAAATATCACCAGTAAACTCTCTTGACCCAAGGTTGCCATAAACTTTTCATTTGGAAAAAAAAGTAATACTGCAAAGTACAGTAAAGTAAGGCACGATAAGACAAGGTATGCCTGTATTTGATGTCATTGATACGTCTTTTACAATTTATTATTTATATTTTATTGAATTTTTTTGTTCTATATTATACTCATTTAACTGTTAGAAACAGTATTTTTCCTATAAATGTGAATATAGTCTTTCCATAGTAGCCCACTGATACAGGTCATGCAAATATTTTTCTCAGTCTACTGTTTCTCGGTATTTTAGGGAGTTTTTTTGTTTGTTTTTTTCATTATATTGAAATTCCAAAATTTTATGTTTGGCAATTTGTTAGTTCAAATTCTACTACTTCTATATGACAACCTCAAACATCATAAATTTGTCAGTGATCAAAATCTCTCATAATTACCTTTCTACCACTTGAATTATTTTATATTTGCCATCTCAGCTTTTTGGAGTTTATAGATGGCTTCTCAAAATAGAAAATGTATTACATTTTGTCTGATAATTTTAAGTACCTGAAAACATTATATTGAAACAAAAATATATTTTGTGCCAGAGCGCAGAATTTGTAAAAATATTTTATGTTAAGAAATTTCAATCACTTTTCAGTTATAGTTAACTGCTTTCTCTGTGCTCTGAACCCTTTGGGGTTATATGTTCAACTGCCTCTACCTTTAACAGTACATGAGGGGAAAAGTTGAGGTCCCTTATCAAATAACTGTATTTAGCATCATGTATTTTGTTTTGTTTCTTCAAATAATATTTACTACATAACTAATTAAATATGCTTCCTTTTCTATTTAAAGAAAGTAATTTGGCTCCACATATGGGGCCTGCCCTCTATCTATGAATTAAATGTTCTTTTTGGTGTCAGTTTGAGTTTTATTCTTCACCCCTTCAGAATATACTAGTGACAGAGACCCAGATTTGTCCTTCTCTCTGTCCAGCATAATAGAAGTTTAGCAGGGCAAATGATCATCTAGAATAAATTTACATTTACTCAGCTTCTCTTGTTGCTTCACGGAGCACTGTGGTCAAATTATGGCCTAAGCTATGTGTGTGTTCTGTGCAACATCCATGGCGTGTCCCTAAAGAGAAAAGGGATACCTTTGCCTCACTCTGTTTGCCTTCCTGCTGGCTGTATGAGAAAGTGAAAGTGACCGATCCTAAACTGCACTAACCAGGGTTCCATATGAAAACATCATTGGCATGATGGCCATGCTAATACGTAGGAGCTTGTATTTCCTAGATGAACTGCTTCGTTCCAGACTGATAATAAAGAGAGAAGCACATGCTTATCTTGTTTCAGTCATTGCCAAATGTGGTTTCTGATAGAGTAGTTGAACAAATAATCTACAGGGACAATATTCCAATATCAACTGATCTCCCAGGACTGTGAGTCTAGAGGACTTAATCTTCCTTGGGTCCTACATACAAACTTTGGCTCTTAGATGTCAGGCAATACAGTCCTCATGTTAAGTCACATATACAATCTCATTCAATAATTAGTTCATCTAGTCCATTATATTAATAAAAACTCTGAGATTCATTCAATAATAAATCTTTCCCTTCCCCAGGACCAGGTTTACTTTGAACTAGAAATCTGAAGTGAACCAGGGTGGTGTTTCTGGCTTCTTCTCTCTCCATTTTGCTTTTCATTCTCCCTTTTCTCTCAATTTTTTAGCTGTTTCTAATCCACCCAAGGTCAAAATTTGAACAGGAAGCATGTTAATGCAAGAAGGAAGCTCTTCCATATGTGTATATTTTTATTTATTTTATTTTAGAGTTGTGGGGTTCAAGTGGGGATTTACTACATGAGTAGTTTGCATGTAGGTGAAGTCTGGGCTCCTAAATGACACTCTTTCCTCCTGCTAGTAGATATGGTACTTAGTGTGTTGCCACATATTCCCTACCTCCTCTAGCATTGTCCAGCATCTGTCAATCCCACTCTTGTGCTAGTGTGACCAGTGATCAGGGTCCACATATGAGTGAGAACATGCAATATTCAGTTCTTTGTTTTTGTGATAGTTCACTTAATATGATGGTCTCCAGCTACATCGAAGGCCATGATTTTGTTTTTCTTTAGGGATACATAATATTTCATCATATATACATATACCACATTTTCTTTATCCAGTCTACTTTTGATGGGCATCTGAGATGCCTCCATGTTTGTGCTATTTGCTTTTCGGTAGAGTGATTTATTTCTGCTGAATGTATTCCCAGGAAAGAGATTGCTGGATTATATAGAAGCTCAATTTTTAGTTCTTTGAGAAACTGCCAGACCACTTTCCACAGAGGTTGAACTAGCTTACATTCCCACCAACAGTGTAGATGCATCCCTTTTTCTCTGCCTCTGACTTATTAATGATAGCCATCCTTACCAGTGTTAGGTGGTATCTCATTGTAGTTTTGATTTGCATTTCTCTGATTATTAGTGAGGCTGAGCACTTTTTTCCATATGTTTGTTGGCTACTTACATGCCATCTTTTGAGAAGTGTCTGCTCATACCCTTTGCCTACTTTATGATGGCTTTTTTCTTTTCTTCTCTTTTTGCCTTTCAGTTCATTTGAGTTCTTTGTAGATCCTGGATATTAGGCCTTTGTCAAAAGCATAGCTTGCAAATATTTTTTTCCCATTCTGTTCCTTGTCTCTATTACTCTTTTACTCTCTTGATGGTTTCTTTTGCTGTGCAAACACTTTTCAGTTTGGGAAGGTAAATCTTAGTTTTTGTTGCATTTGCTTTTAAGGACTTGGCCATGAATTCATTGCTTGCTCCGATGTTTTCTTCTAAGATTCTTATAGTTTGAGACTTTACATTTAAGTCCTTGATCTATTTTGAGTTAATTTGTGTATATGGTGATAGGAAGGGGTCCAGTTTGATTCTTCTGCATGTGGGTAGCCAATTTTCCTAGCACCACTTGCAAAACATGGTTTCCTTTCCCCGTGTTTGTTATTGATGGCTTTATTGAAGATGAGTTGGTTGAGGGACTGTATTTTTATTTCTAGATTCTCTGTCCATTATTATATGTCACTATTCCTGTACCAATGCCATGTTGGCTTGGTTACTGCAGCCTTTTAATAAAGTTTTAAGTCTGGAATTGTGATACCTCCAGTTTTGTTCCTTTTGCTAAAAATTGCTTTGGCCATTTGTGTTCTTTTTTGCTTCCATATGAAATTCTGTATTGTCCTATTTAGGTCTGTAAAAAATGATGTTGGCAATTTGATAAAGATTGCATTGAATCTGTAGATTACTTTGAGTAAGATGGACATGTTGACCATATTGATTCTTCCAATCCATGACTGTGGAATGTTTTTCCATTTGTTTGTCTCATTCCTGATATCTTCAAGCAGTGTTTTATAGTTCTCATTGTAAAAGTCTTTCACTTCTCTGGTTAGATGGTTACCAAAGTATTTCATACTTTGCTATAGTGAATAGAATTGTGTTTTTTATTGCTGGTGTATAGATATGCAACCATCTTCTGCATATTGATTTTCTATCCCAAGACTTTAGCTAAGTCATTTATCATTGCGAGGAGGTTTTTGACAGACTCTTTAGTATTGAATCATATTGTCTGGGAAGAGGGATAACTCAACTTCCTCTTTTCCTATTTAGATACCCTGATTTTCTTCTCCTGTATGATTGCTCTGGCTAGGACTTCCAGTACTATGCAACGTAGGAGAGTTCAGAGTGAGCATCCTTATCCTGTTCCAGTTCTTAGGGAGAATGTTTCCAGCTTCTGACCATTAAGCATTAGGTTGACTGCCAGAGATGGCTTTTATTGTTTTGAGGAATGTTCCTTTGATGCCTAGGTGTTTGAGTGTTTTTATCAAGAAGGGATGCTAGATTTTACCAAATGCTTTTTCTGTGTCTAATAAGATAAGCAGTTCTTGATTTTACACCTGTTAATGTGCTGAATTATGCTTATGATCTTGTAAGGGATGAAGCAGCCCTGCATTCCAGGAATAAAGCCTCGTGATCATGGTGGATAACTCTTAAAATGTGTTGTTGGATATTATTTGCTAGAATCTTGTGGAGAAGTTTTGCATCTATATTCATCAGAGAAATTGGCCTGCAATTCTCTTTTCTTGTTGAGTCTTTGCCAGTTGTGGGAATCAGGATAATATTAGCAGGAGGTTCTTATTTAATTGTGTCATTTCCACTGGCTGTGTTCATTCTGGACCTAACCAACATTCAAAGATGACTCATTGTCCTGATGTGTAATTTTCTGGGCTCCTAATAGGGCTAATCACTGGATACTGTTCTTATGCAGATCTCTTGACCTGGAAGATTAATTTTTATTCTTGGTGATCACTTGTGACTCCTTCCTTATCTCCTAGGGGTAAACTGGTCTTCACATCCATATTACTGCCTCTGGAGTTGTCCTTCTAGCCCCCATCAGTTCCAAAGAAAGTACTCACACATCCCTTGCTCTGACAAAGTCTTGGAGAAAGAGGACAATTCTAATATAGCTTCCTCTATCCTACACATATTAGCTGCCTTCACTGTCTCTGGAGTAAGTACAGTCTCAGTCCTCTGGGTCTCACAGTAGCAAAGAATACTTTTCAAACTTTTTGAGTCTTCCCAAATAAGAACCCATTATTAGACTTGAAGTATTAGAAATAGAACCTATCCTCACTGTCCACATCTAAAATATTTATCTTGGAAATTATATACTGGAAATTTGTTTTTGATAATCTGATAGTTATTTTATTGTTACCTCAGTTCAAATGAAGATGAATTTCTTCTGTTTTATCTTAACATCCATTTTATAGCTATCTAATTTATGATATTTTTGGTAGGAGTATGTATTTCATTGGTTATTGCATACAATCACAGACATTTACAAAGTGCTTTTTATTTCCCCAGGCATTATGGAGCATAAGAATGATACTAGCATGATTAAAATCAGATTCCCACCCCACTGTTATTTTTATGATTAGGGCAAACCAAATATCAAAATAACAATCTAACGCTGAAATTTTATTGTGATGATATTTAACTCCTATTAGGAAATAAATAGCAAGAACCACTAACATAATTTTGTTCTTTTCTATTTGATTGAATAACTGCTTTCATATTCTGATCCTCATTGTCTAGGGTCAACAACCAAAAACAATAAGCTTCCTTTGTAAAAGAAAGATTCTTTCCATTATTTATGAACTCTTATTTTCACTTTCTGAGTATCTGGAAACATATTCTTTAAAATCATTTGCCAGACAAATTATTTGGCGACAATTGCATTGGTTTATGTAAGTGGGGGAAAAATTTGGTTGGCATTTTCAAACATGTTTCAGAAGTTTCAAAAGATCTACTTCATAACATATAAGAGGCATTATCAGACACCTGGAAGGATTTTCTGTCTTACACATGCCTCTTGCAGGCGGAGTAAAATTGTATGAAAATAATTAGGAATATTTTGGTTACAGCAAAACTCACTAATTCTTTTAGTTCTGTCTTTGGCTACTTTACTATCCTGAGTTACAGTTTCTTTATCCTTAAAAAATGATGCTGTGGCTTATCTTATAAAGCTATTTACGAGGTTCAGAGATAAAAATACATGATGCTTAGCACCAAATACTGTTAGTTCTCTTTCATATCTGCTTATCTAATACAGTTACTATCTAAGGACTCATTCTTTTCTAAGTACTTGAAAGTTTTTCTTAGCTGAAAAACAATTTGTTTTAAAAATGTACATTGGTATTGTAATTGAATTTTAGAATATTCAATAAAACAGTACATGGGTTCCTAGATGTCTCATAAGCACTGAAATATTATATCCAGATATACTTGGGCAGGAAGTCAAATGAGCACCAGAGCACAAGCCTTACCTTTCACACTCTAATTAATTTATTGGGAAAATGAAGAGCTTCAATGGGGGTTAATAATTTTATCACGATTTATACTATGTAAGAAAGAAACATATCACTGAGATTGGAAAAAGACTGACTCTAAATGATTAAGGAAAGCACACGGCTTCTTTTTTTTTTTCTTTTTGACAACTTGATTGGGGGGAAAGGATGGAAAATGGCCCTACTTAAGAAAAGTAAGCAAAGTATTGGCAGGCAGTGACTTTAAATTGCACATTAAACTAATCCAGGGCTATGCCTTAATAAAGGCCAGGGCTGGGAATTCTTATGGATTTTCTAGCTCATTGCTGGGACAACATCGAAAGGCAATAAATGTTCTATTACTTACACAAGCTGCTAGTTTTCAGAAAATTAGTCACCAGTGACCTTTTACCCTTTGTCTTACTCTCCTTCTCAGTAACTGCACCTGATGTGAATCAAATGCAGACCAGTCCACAGAGAAGTTTCTTTTCTACGCTACTGCAAATTTAAGTAATTGGGTTTTGGCATAGGCAACAGAATTAATCTATTAGAAAAAACAATTAATCCAATTATTTTGCTAGTTACAAAGGCTACACCCCCAAGTTATTGTTTTAAGTGAAATAAATTATATCTCACTTCAAACACACTGAGGGTGAAAATAGCATTCAGTTAAAAGTTCTTGATTTGTATACAACAAATTGATAATATGACATTTTTTATTTGCCTAAACGCAGGACTATGGGTGTGTACTCAACGGGGTGAAGGCCAGACCTCAGAGTTGACAGTGAAGAGGAACAGAAAGGCAGAGGAGTTTGCAATTTGGGGCACCTGGTCTTATATTGAATTATATTGATTAGTTTTCCAGTTAGCAGAAAGACCTCCTTCTGACCCTATTTTCAGGGTCACTAGATCATAATGCAATCTTGTGAAGATGCTGGTATTCCTCCCCACATTGCTTTCTGAGAAGAGTGTGAACCTGAAAATCACCCATTTAAAGCTTTCTCTTTTTTTCCTTCTTTTGCTAGACTCTACCTAGCAAATGCATATATAAATTGCATATACAGTATAATAACACATGTTGCTATGGACACAAGATAAGATATAGAAATGATCCCAATCTTTTGCAAAAAGGCTATTTTAGAAATTGAATCTTGTGAACAGTCTTCCATCTGAATCAGGAAAATAAAATGAAAATATCTAACAAACAGGTGGGTCTGCTATAAGATCTAGACTTATTAGAGAAACCTTAATTGTGTGTTAAATTATGGTGGGAGCATATAACAAACACTAAGTATTAAAGACAACAAAAAATGTTTTTGGCTTATTTATATGCATTTTCGTCTTATATAAAACATGAATGATTAAGTACAGACCAAACAATTATGTTTCTATGAATATTTATGAACAACAAATTCCTGGGGGATTCTTTAAAGACGATAGCATAATTTCACAATTTTTCAACCTATAAAATTTTATTTTCATAAAACAACCTGGAAAGCTAGATATTTTTTTAAAAATCGTTTGCTATAATTCAAAGGAAACTCACAAAGAGACATTTTGACAACAATCAGTAGTAGTCATTTGACTTATAGTTGGAGTGATATGTGAGGGCTTCATGATTCTGTTGTTCACGTTCATGTTCATGGCCTGTTACCTTACCTGCTATGTCTGCCTTTATGTCTTCATACTTTATTTGACTAAAAGAGGCTTACTTGTCTTTGAATATTGACTTTAATATAGTAACCCAATCTTCTGGCTCTGGGCTGAATTAGTGGGTCACTCTCACCCCTCTTCCTCTCCCTTAGTCTCTACATGCACATTTATTGTTTTGTTGTTAATCTAAATTTCTCTCCACTTAAAGAGAGATACTAGGTTATTAACATCACTCCATGAATCAAAACCTTCAGTTGACTCAATAGACTTGTCAGGTCATATCATCTTGGAAATGCCATGGTGTAAACTTCTTTTTATTCACTTGTATGATATTAATAGAGTATTGTATGAATACTGACAAAGTACATAAGGTGGAGATATTGAAAGAGAGGATAAGTAATAGAATGGGTAGGATAATAACAATGCAGGGTCATCAAGTAATTCTTGCCAATCAATCAGCAAGACTCAACCAATTGTTCCTAAATCCTTAAGAAGTATCCCAAAGCATACTCATTCTCTATGTGACTGTCCCCATTGTCTCAATCAGCCAGAAACATCAAGAAACAGAGAAAATAAATGATTTCTATTTTTAAAATTCCCTATACATTACTGTTCCTGATACTTTTCACCCAAAGTGCCCATATGTTTCATCAACACATTTTTCCACCCGTCAGATAGATTCTAAAGAACCTAGACTGGTGAGAACTGCAAATGAAAATAATCCTGTGCCTGTAACTTTGATCTCATTGGTTTTTTGAGCCTGCCATAATCAATAGAGCAAATATGTAGCCCTCACTTGGGGGCATGGTTTTACTGCTGGTAAGTATATACCTACAGGAAAAAAAAATGTTGATATTATCCAAGGTGTCAGTTGAGATTTTTGTGGAAAATAAAGGAAGAACTATGAAGAGAAAAAGTAGACACTGAAGTTCTTTTTAGGTCTCTTTCTCACCAAAAGCCTCAAGTGCTTTATTTCTATTTCTATTACTTTACTCATGAGTAAATTGATAAAGAGCTTGAAAGCTAGAGAGTAAATTTGCAGATATTATTTAGATCATGTATAAAAGTCTGTTTTGCCAGAAAATTAAATGCTTGTCTTCCATCTATGTTACTACATTCAGTATAACATAATTCTTGCTATACAAGAATTGTTTGAATTATATTATTTCATATAGTAGTTTATTTATGATATAATCATAATCAAGAAATAAAAATAATTCTAACTGACTAATCTGAAAAGTTTAGATTACTTAGCTGTTATTTAGAAACTCTTTACTTTCGATGTGCAACATAACACAATTAAAATATATTAAACAGCTTTATTTTGTTAAAAAAGAGAATTAGAGAAAACAAAATTCCATCAGTTTTGACCAGCATTCTGATGGAATTATCTTATAATCACTATCAGGCGTTCTTGAAAGTGTTAAATTAACTTTAACCCAAAGATGTCCCCTTGCATATTTTGAATACAACCTTGAGTTTTCTCCTCACCTTTTGTATGGTGAACTGTAATCTAGCTGCTTGTGTAAACAGACAAATCTACTCTTGTGTGAATCACAGAGTTTTGGCCAATCAAAGGTGGCCAACTGTTCAAACCAGGTTCAAATAAGGCAAATGCTGAGCTGTAAACAATCATGTTGTTTCTGTATCTACTTTCATTTTCAGTACCTCACTTTTTTTCTCTGCCCATAAATCTTCCACCACATTTCAGTGCTGGAGTCTTCTGAGCCCATTCTGATTCAGAAGGCTGCCCAATTCTCTTGTTTTTTGCTCAAACTTTGTTAAATTTAACTTGTCTTAGGTTTGTTTGTTTTTTTCTTTTTTCAGAAGGAAAATGTAACTCTGTATAAGTTAACGTATAAGTGTCTCAAGATGTTCAGTGTCATATTAAACTTTCTTTAATACCCTTCATGGTTTGACTGGATTGGCTGCCTTAGATAGGATGGAAACCATTGTTGTTTAGTGTATATTTCACAACTTGAAGTGACAGAATTAACTACTCAATTTGTTACACAGAACACCAAAATTTCTAGAGGTAAAATCTATTAACTTGAACATTAAAATAAAAAACACCCTAGGCTCAATGGCTCACCTTTGTAGCTATTTGGGAGGCTGAGGTCTAAGGATTGCTTGAGGCCAAGCATTTGAGACCAGCCTGGGCAACACAGCCAGACCCTATCTCTAAATAATAAAATAACATAAAATTTCCTAGATAATCTTAGTCATAATTAACTTACATCAAATATTAGTTCAAGAAAAAGAGCAGATAGGAAAAGGGAGATGGGAGATAGGTGGCTCAACAGCAGCACAGGCTTATTCTAGGGTGGAAAACCTGCAGAGCGGGACTCCAGATAAAACTGAAGCCCTCTGGTTTACAGACTAAGAGCAATCTACGGGGGTTTGGGGAAGAGGTGCTAGTTAGTTGGTTGCTAAGAGGGGAGGGGATATAGCTAAGGAAGAAGTATCCTGGTTAGCTAACTACTGCTTAACAGGATGCATTCTGTGGTTTGGTGCCTAGCTGGTAAGTTTCCATCCCGGTTTGTGTTCTCAAAACTGAGGGGACTATCTACGATGGCGTTCCTAAGTCTAATTGTTGGTGGGAGTGTAAACCAATATAGCCTCTGTGGAAAACAGTTTGGTGATTCCTAAAAAATTTAAAAATCAACCTTCCATATGACCCTGCAATCCCTCTACTGGGAATATACCTGGAGGAACTCACAAATCACTCTATGAAAAAGATACTTGCACATGTATGTTTATTGCAGCATTGTTCACAATAGCAAAAACAGGGAACCCACCGTGTGGCCCATAAAAAGAGGACTAGATTCAAAAAGTGTGGTACATGCACACGATGGAATATTACACAGCCATAAAGAAGGACAAAATTATGAACTTTGCAGCAAGTTGGATGGACTTAGACTCTATAATACTGGTGATCTATCACAGAAACAAAGAACTGAGTACCACATGTTCTCACTCATAAGCGGACCTTGAGCAATTACAATACTATAAGAAAGGGATTGGCAGTAGTGAGAAACTGCCAGGGGAGGGGACACACCTTATCAGCAAGGGTACCTGCATAATGAACATTTGTATACCTAACCCTGAATTGTACCACACATCTTTAAAATAAAAAATAAAATAAAACTATATAAAACAAAAAATAAACTAGTATAAATTGGATGAAATCATATTTGATTGATTTTATTTAATCAGCAGTCATTTTCTGAGAAGCTATTATTATGTTAGATGCCACATAAAATGAGGGACACCAGAGGTGAGTAAGATCCCAACCTTTTCCTCTAGGAGCCCACAGTTTGATTCATACAAGAGGCCCTCAATGTAGGAAATTTAGGAATATTTAAAATGTAGAAACAAAATTTTCTTTAGAATGGTGACATTAATTTCTTTCTTATTTTCATAAAACCATGTGAGCAAACATTTGCCTAGTTCTGCTGTAAGAAAAAACAATTAAAGCTACTTTGGTTGGAAAGAGGTTTATTGCAGAAAATTGAGTGCTCCTATAATTGTTAGAGGAGTGGAACTTTAGCTGGGCCCCAGAAAAAAACTCAAGAAGACCAGTGCCATACTACACTAGTCGACTAGTAAGGTAGGGAACAAGGAGATTGTCAGGGCAAATGTGGTCAACAGCACTTGTCCTTAACTGCTCTTCAGAGTCAGGAAATTCCTGACATCCCTGTTCCAAATGCCTCTTAACATCCACAGAGCTAATGACGGGAATTCAAATGCTCCTGAAATACAAAGTAAAACAACAAAAACAAAACAATGTCCTTAAATTAATGCCTGTCAGCTGCACCACCTCATGTAGCAAGATGATTCTTCTTTAATGTCTTTGAAATCTCACACAAATGCAAACTTCAAATTAGTGGGATCTAACTTACATCCTGAGTTCTATCCTTGATAGACTCTAGGCTTTGATTTCTAGAATGTCTGTCTGTCAGAAAAAGAATGAGATGGCCAACCTAATACTATAAGAAAATGACTGACAGTAGTGGGAAACGATGGGGGGAGGGGAGATGGGATTAACGGTAGCAAATATCTGTCTGGGGATAGGGAAGCACCTCTTATCAATAGGGTGCCTGAATGAAACGTATTTGTATACCTAACCCTTAACTGTACCCCACAACATCATAATAAAAAAATATTGATTATAAAAAAAAAAAAAGAATGAGATGGCACCCAATGACAGCACTCTGCATTTGCCACGAAGTGCACCATCACTGATATTTTCAAAATTTTCTTCAAAATCTTTAAGTAAAAAAAAATCTTTAAGAAAAAAATCTTTAAGAAAATCTTTAAGAAATCTTTAAGAAAAAAAATCAAAAGTATGTGTATCCATGAAGCATAAATTTGCATTTCTCTTTTTCTTGAACTCTATCTTCTCTCCACAGTGAATAACTACCACTACTTGTCTATTCTGGATCATGATTGTGCTTACTTCTTTCTGGAATGCCTAGGACCCTGTAGACAACCAACTAGGGCACCTGTGGGAAATAAACTCTTAGGGAAACAAACCTGTAAAACACTTACATCTCAGTGTTTTACATTCTGTGAATAAATTGCCTTTTTACTTGCATGTTTTCTGGGAGTGAATATAAGATCATTAAGAGCATGAAATGAGGTTTGTATTCAGAGTAACTAATTTATTGCCTGCTACATATTGTGCACAAACAGACGAATAAGAGTTCTTTTACACATGACAATTTATTTTATTTTATTTTATGTAAATATCATTTTTATTACTAGACTCATTCACGTATGTATTTATTCTACAAGCATTGATTAACAATCTGCTATGTGTAATGCATGGCAGATTGGTGTGTGGTCCTGGAGATATCCTTACTGCAAATTTAAACCAGTTTCTAACCCTTGATTTTTAAGTGGTGCAAAATAGTTTATTTCCCTTTTCTTTATATATTTTAACTTTTCCAGGTTGTTATATAATAATTCCTTTAAAAACAATCTCTTTGGGAAAAAAAACTCTTCATTTTTGGGTAATATTTCAGGTTTTATGAGAGAAAAGAACCAGTAAGAGATATACTAATGAAAAGAATATAAAACAGAAAAAATATAAAATACATTTTAGTTCTAGTTCTCTTATTGATTTGCTGTGTGACTTTGAACAAAGCACTTTACATCTCTCTATCCCTATTTCTTCACTTTAAGATAAGCTTAATTTCAGTTTCTATTGCTTACCTAATAGAAAACTAAAATGGCTTGAGATCTTAATAGAAAGGATGAGAATGATAGAAAATGCCCTGACCTCTTTAGCGAAAACATGATGTATAAATAAAGGTGGCATTTTAATTGCATGAAACACAATATGTACAGAATTTAAGAAAGTCTCTTCAGATAGGCGAGCTGGGCTCAGGTCTCTGCTCTGCTCAGGACAAACAGGAAGACTTGGGGCAATGTACTTTTCCTCTCAGTATCTCAATTCCCCCCCATTTAAAACTATTAGAATATACTTTATAATTTGGAGTTATTTCAAGTGCTAAGTAAATACTGTTATTCTGTGCTTTTCTTGAATTGACTGCAAAAGCTTCATACTGTAGATTAAACAGACACACAAAACAGATTCGTAGAGACAAACACATTCAGTTTTAAGTTTAAATCTTAACCCACCTTAGTGTGTAACATTTAGATTCATAGACACATACCATATTTTCAAAATATCTATTTTAGAAAAAAATTAATTGAAGGCACAGATTCTCTCATTAGAATATTATTATGTACACATCATGTTGTATTTCCTAAAAAATCAGCGTTGATATTGTCTAGATTGCCTTCAGTATTATAAAAGTATCTCTCACTTCACTTTCATAACAACTTATATTGTGATAAGGTGCTTGTATGTCCCTAAGAATACACTTGGCATGTCAGAATTATCTAAAATACAGATTCATACTCTGAAGCAGAGGCCAAAATAAAACTTGTGCATTAAATTTTATCATATATCATCATGTTAGTTGAAAACAGCCAGGTGTAGTGGAGTCTTATATAAAAAGAACTAGAAGTAGGCTGAAGCAGAAGGATCAGTTGAGACCAGCAGGTCGAGGCTGCAGTGGCCATGAACATGCCACTGCACTCTAGCCTGGGTGACAGAGTGAGATTCCAACTTAAAAACAAAAAACAAACAAAAAACTAGAACTAGAAGATACAAGGTAGTTAAAAATTTAAATAATGGCATTGTAGTAGGCAGTGGGATAATAAAGAGAATTTATCTTATGATCTTTGTTTTATCATATTAAATATATTTAATTGTTTATTAGTCATTTTATAGATAATTTTAATCTTTTACTTATATAAAATTTGCATTGCAGTTAAATTTAAGAACTCAAATTGACTAGCAAAATAAAGACAATGGCCTAATACAGCAGTCTTTAGAGTAAAACTATTTCATGTTGCACATATTTATATGTTTGAAGGTAATTTTTGGTGCAAACAAGCTCTGTTTAGAACTAAAAGATAACCACAGACTTGTTTAGGAGAATAAAGGTTAATATAACCATAAACAAAAAAGAACATCATAATGGTTTGCTTTTATGCCCAATGGTTAGAAAAATTGAGCAAATGCCTACAAACTTTTAAGGCAATTTGACAGAGAAATTTTATACCAATTAAATATAATGATTAAAAAATGACATGCATCTTTTTACATTGTGTTTTCTTTTTCATTTATTTTCTTCTTTTAGTGTTCTAGTAACAAACTTTTACTAATTGTATTTTTGTATTTTACAAAAGTATGGTCTGTAATATACTGGAATAAAAATATACACACATACACATATATAAATGCCTGGTTTCCCCTTAGTGTGAGGGAATACTCTTCTAATGTATTCTCTGCAATGGACTTATAAGACATGTAGAATGGATTTTACTATCTAACTCACGTATAGAAAATACATATGTTAGCAAGATTACATAATGTAGTTAAGGTTAAAGGGTAAGTAAGTGTTGGAATCAAACTCTGTTTTATTTTATATCTTATGCGCTTTCCTTGTATCACACATTTCAGAGAAAGTGATACTCCCTGATAAATATCAGTCTACCTAGGAAGATTAATCTTGTTTGCACAATAGCAATGTGGTGAGAAACATTAAGAAGTAACAAGAAAGCATCATCTATCTATCTGTCATCTATCTATCTATCTATGATGCACCTGAAAAAAAAATCAAAGAAAAATTTTTAAAGTTGCCTAAATTAAAAAACAGGCTAAATATATTTATACATACATTTACAAATAATATGTATAAATACATATACAAATAAACATATACGTGTGTGCATACATATAGAATAAGTGAAAAATAGGTTTTTGGACAGTAAGATATAAAATTGGTATGATTGATTATTAAGCTTCCACTTTAATAACCAACAATTAAAAGCTATCATGACAATGAAGTACTGAAGTTAGATATCAAATTCCCCTCTATTGGGTTGCCCCAATCTGAGATCAGCATTTCGATCCTTCCAGAGTAATGTAAAAGACTGCCTTGCTTGTAAACAGCTATTGCATGGAGTGATCTTGTTCTTTTTATTTGAGAGAATTATAAATTTGGGGAACTTTGGGGGTATAGTACTCCTTATTAGGGGTGTTCCTTATTTGACCTCACAGGTGACTTAGATGATACTCGACTGAAGATTTTATTGCTGCATATATCCCGTGGGGAACTTTACCTGTATTCTGAGAGAGAATATTTTCAACATCTGAGAAAACCTGATAAAAAAAGACCAGGAGCCAATAGCTAGGACATTCATTAAATGTTTGCAAAATGCATTCCGTGCAAATGCTGGTTGGGGTGTTTATCTGAGGCAATAAGTAAAATATAATTAGAAGGCTCGGTGGCTCAGCCTGTAATCCCATGCC
Source organism: Carlito syrichta (assembly GCF_000164805.1). Taxonomy (NCBI): domain Eukaryota; kingdom Metazoa; phylum Chordata; class Mammalia; order Primates; family Tarsiidae; genus Carlito; species Carlito syrichta. Next base: position 37,918 of record NW_007246498.1, read on the forward strand.
TTGAGAGGCTGAGGTGAGTGGATTGCCTGAGCCCGCGGGTTCGAGACCCGCCTGGGCAACTTGGCGAGACCTCATCTCTACAATAAGTCAAAAAATCAGCCGGGCGTGGTAGCGCATGCCTGTAATTCCGACTACTCGGAAGGCTGAAGTGGAAGGATCGTGGAGCCCAGCAGGTCAAGGATGCGGTGGCCAGGAGCGGCCTGCACTCCAGTCTGGGCAACAGAGTGAGACTCCAACTCAAAAAAAAAAAAAAGAAATATCTAGAAGGGTGAAATTACATAAAAAGAGACCCAATACTAAAAAAAAAGTATTTGGAACTTTAGCCTCGTGTTTGCTTCCTTGAAGTCTTTACGGCAATTGTGTAGCTAAGCCAATATTTGGGGTTGTCATTCAAAGGGAACTTTGTATTTAATTGTCAACAATTTTTAGAGAAGTCTAAATGAGGTTTGTTGTAGACAATGATGATGGCCAATTAATTTAGTGATAAAGTCTGTGTTTGCAAACTTGTAACAAATGTGAATTTAGTTTTGTTTCAATTTTCCTGACTGGAGGAGCAGCTTTCACCCAACCAATGACTGTTTTGTGATTAAATAAGGCACAACTGTCTAGTGGAAGCTGCCTTGGTAGGTACATGAGTTAGTTTTACTAGCTCATATCTTGCTAATTAACCTGTTTTTAATAACACTAGTGGTAGAGCATTTATCAACTCAAATAGTCATTTCACTTTTTGTTTTTCTTTTTTTTTTTTTTGAGTTGGAGTCTCACTCTGTCGCCCAGACTGGAGTGCAGTGGCCGCTCCCGGCACCGCAGCCTCGACCTGCTGGCTCCAGCAATCCTTTCGCCTCAGCCTTCCAAGTAGTGGGAATTACAGACATGCGCTACCACACCCGGTTGATTTTTTTGTTTATTGTAGAGATGAGGTCTCGCCAAGTTGTCCAGGCGGGTCTCGAACCCGCAGGCTCAGGCAATCCATTCATCTCGGCCTCCCAAAGCGCGGGATTACAGGTTGAGCCGCCGAGCCCGGCTCATTTTACTTTTTCATTTGACATTTATTTTAAAACATACTAGTTTTACCCAATGAGATAACTAAATTAAAATTTTTATTTACTATATAAAAAGCTTAAAATATTAATACAGAGCATTAAATGTATTATCAATTTATATGCATTTTTTCAAGAAAATAAAATTATTCACTTAAACATTTTCACACTATTTGGTATATAATTATATCCTTTCCCCCCCTGCAGTTTCTTAAAAAAGGTGAAATGACTGTTCCTCTTTCATTAGTAGTATAATTATGACTTAAAGACTATACTTGAGGATTGTGTTAATGCTTCCCTCACCCTAGTGAAGGAGTCTTTTAGTAAATTCTGTCATGATATTAGTTTTCGTAAGTCAGGAAACATTTTCCATATGTCATGATGTATTATCCAAAAGGAGTTCCCAGTCACAGTGCTCATACTTTATCACCATCATTTTGACTGAAGCAAAAGTTCTCTGTGATAGCACCTATCCAAGAGGTCATACAAAAGCATTTTTGGCACCCTATTGTTCTCTCATTAGGTCAGCCACCTTCTTGGACTGAAATTGTTTCACAATTTTTACTAAAATTATTATGAAAGAGCAGTTGAAAAAATAAACAAAGATGTCTGAGTGAATCTTATTTAGTGTCATCAAAGAAAAACTATCTATCCTAGAGCGATATAATGTAATTTAACAGCCAAAATGAACACCTAGAAATAAGCAAAAGCATTCAAAATTACTGAGGACCACAGAAGTGCATCACTTTTAATAAACTTACAAAGTAGCAGAGAAAGAAAAAAAAGGAAGAAATGTCAAAATTTGAATATTATTAATAAGTTGAGAGAGAAAAACTGCTGTCAAAAATTATAAAAGCATAAACAATGGAGGCAAAATTCAATAAAGTAAATTGTATAAGTTTCACATATTTGAAATAGAAATTAGATTGTATAATTACAAATTCTGCTGTGTTAATATACATTAAATATAGCTATGCTTAACAAGCAGATGTAAAAGGAAAATCAGTTATTATTTGTTTAAATATTTTTGGCCTATATTCTTTTTTTTAATATATATTTTTATTTTAAAGTTGTGGGGTACAGTTAATGGTTAGGTATACAAATATGCATGGTGCAGGTACCCTTATTGATGAGGTGTGTCCCCCTTTCCCCAGACAGATATTGACTACCATTAATCCCACCTCCCTTCCCCTCCCTTTGCTGCCCCCATGGTTTCCCGCCACTGTCAATCTTTTTCTTACAGTATTATGGTAATTGTTCAAGGTCCACTTATGAGTGAGAATATGTGATGCTCAGATCTTTGTTTTTGTGAGAGATCACTCAGTATTATAGGCTCTAATTCCATCCACGTTGCTGCAAAGTTCATGATTTTATTCTTTTTTATGGCTGCATAATATTCCATTGTGTATGTGTACCACATTTTTTTAGTCCAGTCCTCTTTTGATGGACAGGATGGTTGGTTCCATGATCTTGCTATTGTGAACAATGCTGCGATAAACATACGTGTGCAGGTATCTTTTTTATAGAGTGATTTGAGTTCTTCAGGAAATATGCCCAGTAGGGGGATTGCAGGATCATATGGAAGGTCGATTTTTAGAGCTTTTAGGAATTGCCACCCTGCTTTTCACAGAGGCTACACTAGTTTACACTCCCACCAACAGTGTAGGAGTGTTCCCTTTTCACCACATCCTCTCCAGCATCTGTTATTTTTTGAGTTATCGGTAATGGCCATTCTGACTGGAGTTAGGTGGTATCTCAGTGTAGTTTTAATTTGCATCTCCTTGATGACTAGTGAGGTTGAACATTTCTTCATGTATCTGTTGGCCGTTCATATGTCTTCTTTTGAGAACTGTCTGTTTAAATCTTTTGCCTACTTTGTAAAGGGGTTATTTGTTTTTTTCTTTTCAGCCCTTTGAGTTCCTTGTAAATCCTTGATATTAGGTCTTTGTCAGACATGGAGTTGGCAAATACTTTTTCCCAGTCTGTGGGCTGTAGTCTATATTCTTATAAGCATTTCACTTTACAGAATATCACTGGCAAGAAGAGCAGATTTACATAGGTGTTGTCTTTGACTAGTTCGAACATTTGAACTATGAAGTTTGTGTCTATCAATAAAAATTCTTAATAATTCCCTTGGTGCTGTTTGTAAAATAATTTGAGGTCATAACTACATCAATTGAACATTAACACTTAAAACAAAAGTAGTTAGAATAGATTAACCAGATCACACCCGATTTAATAAAGACTTTTAATCAGGAAATAAAACCATACGATTAATAGAACAATGCACAAATTAAGAAAAATTGAATACTGCTTAACAATGGCTATAAATAGAAACAATTACATTCAAGATATTGAAACTAAACTATAAGATAAATTAGTTTTGTAATATGTGCATTCCATAAGCAATATACAGGATAATTTGATGATTTCTTAAACATATCTCTTTATGTTATAATACATAAGTGAAAGAGCATTTCCTTTTCTGCCCTTCACTATCTGTTGTAGTTTTATGATGAATGAGAATCAAGTAATGGAGATTATTATTGCCCATAGGGTTGTAAACTAAGTAAAATAGAGTGTAAAAAATTCATCCCTCAAGTCCTCTAGATTAGAAGTGCAAATTTGATTAGTAAAACATATACCTGACAATAATAAGTGTATTACGCTAACCTGAGTCAAACTAAAGATTATCCTCAGAGGCTGGTTGAAAGGCATTGGTTAAATTTCAAAGAATATAAATTTTACATTAAAAGATTTGAAAAATGTAATTATTTTTTAAATAATTAGTTGAAGATTTTTAAATTTTCTCACTGTACTGCTGTTCTCCGGACCACAACAAAACAAAACAGAAGTCTACCTTACCTTTGTTAACAGATACCAAAAGCTGAAAATAATGACAAACAGGAATTGTAAACAAATGAATAGCATACAGAAAAACACTATTTTGAAAGACAGCAAGCAACAAATTAGTAAGAATGCTATCACATAATTCATAAACTTGTATACCTCTCACACATATAAAATTTCTTTAAAAAGATATTATTGTACCTCCCCAAGTATATAACTTGAAATTTTTAATGAATAGCAAAACTCATTCTATAGGTCTTAGCTCAGAGGCATAGAATATTTTACAGATTAAGCCCATATTCAGAACAACATAGATTCTGTCTTATTTGTTCAAAAACTGCCAATGCAAAACAAGACTTCCTCATCATGTCCAATGCCTTAATTGGTCACTTGTCTTTCATCAGCACTAAGGTATTAGTGCATTTTGCTGATTATCAAGATAATTGGGCAGCTTTAAAGTTACAAAGTGACAGACTAGGATCGTTTAAAGTATTTTTAAAATGCATTCAAAATTAACATCTATGATGATGAATCTCTCTTTAGAGAAGGTAAAACAAAACCCCAGGAAAAGCAGTACAGAAAAGCATAAAGGACGTTTTTAGCAAGAGCAGGCAAACAACTAGTTGTCACTCTCCTGGAGTGGATGACATGCCCAAGAGGTGGCAGACACATCCTGCTAAGTCACACAGAAGTAGCAGTATATTGACCTGTATGGAATTACTTTATCTTTCTATACTTTTGAATATGTGTTTTGATGTAAATTCTGATAAGGCTTATGAAGCTCAGTGACAATTAATTGTTTGTAATCCCTACTGGAGGGACCTAGACGTAATCTCAAGGACAATGAAAAAGTGGGAAGAAATATGAAGAACTTTGGCGAATGTTTTAGATAATTTTTCTAATAAAAATGTTGTAACTTTGCTATGAGAATCAGGGCTCATCGATGTAAATAATCAATGACTTAAATAGTTTAAAATAATTGGTTAGATATCTGGTTATGCTTCATAATACCTGAAAGATTAAGTTTTGGTAGTGAGTGATGAGCAACCACCAATAAAAGCAATCAATATGTTAGGTTGCTTGATATGCCATTTATCAGTTTGTTATTCACCCTTTTTGACTGCTCTATGAGAATAAATCTGGGTCCTTTAATTTTTTTTTTTTTTCTTCCTCATCTGGCATGGATCCTTTGTCAATACTGCAGGAGGTAAAGATTTCACTTTCCACTTCTGATTTTTGCCCTCTCTCTGCAGCCTTCTACATGATCCTTGGTTTCTTTAGCACCAGGCTCCTGAAGCGCTCACAGATTCTTCAGTGTGTAATTCCTGTAGCACAGGCGCATATTAGTTAGCAACATCCAGAAGCCAGTAGCTTCCTCTGGCATTTCCTCCTGATTTTTGGATGGTGATGGTTTTGTCAAAGAGTAATCTATGGTAAGACATCTTTTTTTTTTTTTTTTTTTTTTTTTGAGTTGGAGTCTCACTCTGTTGCCCAGACTGGAGTGGAGCCTTGACCCCGCAGGCTCGACCTGCCGGGCTCCGGCGATCCCTCCACCTCAGCCTTCCAAGTAGCTGGAACTACAGGCGCGCGCTACCACACCCGGCTAATTTTTGATTTATTGTAGAGATGAGGTCTCGCCAAGTTGCCCAGGCGGGTCTCAAACCCGCGGACTCAGGCAATTCACTCACCTCAGCCTCCCAAAGCACGGGATTACAGGCTGAGCTACTGAGCCCGGCTAAGACATCTTCTTATGGGCAGCTTTTCTCAGTACCTCATAAGGTAGATTCTTGCAAGTTCTATCAGCATGGCACCTCAAAGACTTCTCTGTCACCCCGTAAGCGTAAGCTGTGCTCTCTCTAATAAGTCTGGACTACAGCCCTGAGAGACAAGTCACAGGGCTCTTTCTTGGGTGCTCCATTTCAATCCCAGGGGTCGTAACTACTCCTTATAAGCAGCGACTTCTATATTCTTTTTAGTTCCATTTTATTAATACTAACCAATCTCTTGTTGCTTCAATTCCCCCACTACAGTTAATAATTCTTTATATTAAACTTTCCTCTTCTAATTTTCCATGCATTTTCTCTGTCTTGGGGTTGGCCCCAAACTATTATACTTTCCAATTATTTTACTATTAAGAGGACTTCAAAATGGTCTCCCACATGCTGTACTGAGCAAGTTTTTCACTGGGCATCCACTGTGTATTGCATTTGTGTCAGGTACTAGGGTTGTACAGCAAATAAGATGGATGCAGACCCCATCCTAGCTCTCAATAAACCTAAACACTACCAACAAAGACAGAATATAATATGACCTGATAAATTCTGGTGAAGGCATAGAGTTGGGGGGAAAAAGGACAGGATGATAGAGGATAGAAGATTATATCCTGGATTATGTGGAAAGACATTCGACATCTGAACAGGTGCATACACTATAAGTAAAATCAGAAGGAGAAAGTTTTAGGAAAGAAAAATAAAATAGCATTTTGTGAGCATCAGAACTGTTGGTAGATGGTATGAGAACTCTCAGGCATGCTGAGCTTTCTGCCACTGAGGATGTTTAAGCAGAGACCAGATAGCCATTCTATATATTTAAGCTTGCATTAAATAATTTTCAACGTGAACTTCAACTTTTTCACAGCTACCTGCTTTTACTCCTGTCTGGACTGCAGCCCTGCCATAGCTTGCCTAATCATATTTTATTATTTCTTGACAATAACTGTAGACATGAAGAATGTATTATCAATCTCTTCTTCAGTCTTGTCCCATGCATATAATTATTTTCTATTGATAGATGTCATTCAAGTCAGTCTTCTAATTTCTTTATAAATCTTTGTCCTGTATCATACACTCGTTCTTCACTTCTATATTAATAATAAACTATAATTGCTCCATTTATTACATATTGAATTTTTCCTAAATAATGAAACATTTCACATTTTTCTCCTATATATCTGTATGTCTAGTCTTCATATGCTCTGTAACGAAGAATCCAACGTTTAGTGGCTTCCAATAATTTTTTATATTCCTTTAGTGCTTTCCCTAGAATTTATACCATACATCCATAACAACAGCAAAACAAAAATTATTTTATAATTCTTTGACAAAATAGAAATGTTTAATTATTGGAAACATTTAAATGCTCTCTTCTACATTTTATATTTTGTTGCCATACATTTTAGAAAAACAATGATTGAGGAGTTGTGTTTGGTTAAGATCTTCTCAATTACAAATAAGGAGCTTTAGTGGAGTGTCCACAACTCGTAGTTTTGCCCTTTCATAAGTTCTGGGGTGTCCCTGTGTTTCAAGTCAAGACAGTAGCAATACCCAAGATATTTTTGGTCTGCAGTTACTAAAGAAGAAGTCTCACTTGCCAGGGATCATTCCAAAGACTTGGTATACTTCAGCATATTAATCATTTGATACAAATTTCAGTGAAATATGAAATTCCCTGAGATTCTAGACTACACTGAGTCTTTTAAAACTTTCTATTTTCACTCCAAGAGGAAATTTAGTGTCTAGAACATAGTATGGCCAGCTTATATTTAGAGGGAATAGGAGGTGACAAAATACTCTTTTGGAGAATGACTATCAGAGTATGATTTCCCTCTTATATCTACAGTTAAAAGCAAATGCTCCAGTAAAGAAAAATGTTTACACAATATTTAATAAAAAAGCAACTTGTATTTCCAATGTAGATTTCCCTGTCATACCTTTACTCAGGTAGCTCTAGCTTAGGTGAGTCCATGGTTTTTATCCATGACAAGTGTATATCCATACAAAAAAACCCAGATATATAGAATGACCTCTTGTTATCTCTGGTTATAAATGCATCCCTCAAGGTTGCCAATAGTCCATCATAATTATAAATATTAAAATACAAGTCTGCCTTGAAGTTAAAGCTGCTGATCATGGTATAAGGTGTTTGTGGAAGTGAATGAATATTCCTTATGTTCTAGGAATTGTGCTGGGTACAGTGGTTCATTATTTCAGATAAATACAGCTTAACATGCAGAACAGGTATTTCTGAAGCCTTCTAATAACTGAATGAACTAAGGCAGGAAGAAGATAAGTGGCAGAATCTAAACACAGATCTCTCTTGACCACCAAATTCATGCCCAATTCACTCCATTAGCTGAACTTTCTGTTTTGATTCACGATTATTATTGAAAAGACTGATGAAAGATCATGGTATATGCTTTGGTATGAAGTTAAAGATTTTCTACTGGAAAATTCTTTAGCAATTGAGATACAGCAAATAGCATAGATGTCCCCATAGTCTGTGTGGAGTATAATTTTCCCCAGAAATAGTAGCACGTGTTTTATTGCTCAGTGAGCTCACTGACCATGTTCTCTTTTGAGTCAGGAACATATTCTAAGATGTATAACTTTTTTTTGTAAGCTTCTGACAATAAGAATTTGCTTTGTTTTCTCCATCTGATAGCAACATCTATGGGAATTTTCATGGGGCTGATGAGCAAATTTGAGAACTTAAATATTTGATGCATATATTTTTCATCTTCATATGAGTTATGCCACAAGCAATTATAATTCTTTTCCCAATTATCCTAAGGATGTAAAAAATGTTAATTTTTAGGTTGTCATTTGCTCCACGTTGTCCTTGGAGGAATATACATCAAAAAGCATCTAAATGTGTGTTCAAGTTGGAAACTCTTAATCCTCACTCATTGAGGAAAATTGAAATGATTTAGGACGCAGATCAACACCTAACAAACATGTAAAGTGAGTGAAAGATTGAGAATTATATCATAAAAAACCAGGGGAGTAAACTAACAGTTTTCAGAAAAGAATCCTGGGGCAAACTTAAGAAATGATCAAAGGGAAGCACTGTTAATGGCTTTAAAGCTTTTGCTAAATGTATAAGAATGACCTAGGTTAACCTATAAATTAGCTAAGTCAACTATCAATGTTTTTCTTGGGAGAAATGCATAGCCAGAAAACAAAATTTAAGTTTTGACTTGTAGGCTCATTTCTGCATGTTCAAAATGAATTTCAGCTTTCAATATCTTCCTGATATAGTTCACATTTCTTCTCCCATACATCTAACATAAACTACTATGAAGTTTATACTCATTCATTCTCTATAAATACTTTTTACATGTTAGCATAACATTTTATTTCAGGTGTACTCCTAGTTGTTATATATATATATATATATATATATGTTTCTTTGAAACTATATATACCTTTCCTATACTTCTTAGCCAGTTCCAATTTCGTTAGACAGCAAGATATAACAAATAATATATATAAGCAACCAAAGGCATGAATAAAAATAAATTTATATTTTAATTTTACTTGAGGGTATTTTTAGAGCTTTTTACACATCATTAACAAAGTCTTGTTTAAAAGCACTGGTCATTTGTGCTTAGAAATTAGGTTTAACATTATTTAATAAAATTGAGCAGTAGTATCTTTTTTCTATCATTCCAAGTGTTCAAGTAACTTCAGAAATTTAAAACATAAGTGTAAAATATAAATTTGTTCATATAATATAAGCTAATATTTCCAAAAGAAAAATTAAATTAGTAAATCTTTTCTGAACCTACTGAAAGCGACAAGGTATCAAAATAGGATGTGCTGCCTTTGTTCATGTCTTGCATTGCTGATATTTGTTTAATTTTATATCATTTTCTCCAATCAAATTCATGGAAGCAATTTTTTGTTTAGATAACCATTACATTTATGAGTACATTAATGATATTTATATTTGAAATATCAACTTTCTTATTTCTTATTTTTTTGATCCTTTAATTCATTCAGTAGTTGACTGACTTACTTCAAAAGAAGAATTTTAATACTGGGTATAGAAACAGGCATATTGTGAACACTTCTTGTTATCAACTCTTTAAAGATGATAAATGTTAGTAGACCTATTTTATTATCATTAGATTAACTAAATTAATTCAGAATGATTAATGAAAAAAACAAGATCCATAAACTATGTAATAAATTGAAATTTCAGATTAAACTTAAAAAGTTAAGTTGCTTTAAAATACTGTAAGATTTAGGCATATAGATATTTGCTTGAAAGCTGACAGTATTATAACTATACATTCTCTGAAAATGATACACACAGTGTGATCAGGTTGAAAACTAACAGAAAATTGATTAATTCTAGGGAGTCTTAGTGAAAATATTAGTACATAAATATTTGGTGAGCTAAAAATATTTTAGCTTTATTTACTAAGTTAAATAATCTAAAATAGCATTTCTTTGATTGTATATTACAGAATAGAAATAATTTTCAAAAGCAAAAGAATTGGAGAGAGAATGGAATAAAGAAATAAGAATCCTTTCAAAAATACTCTGAAGTAAAGCATCTACATATGAAACTAACCTTCCAATATCAATCATCTTCAGTGTGAAGCTTCAGGTTTCAGGTTCCATTAATTTGAATGAGCATCAGTGTGTTGAACAGAGAAAGCGTTTACAATGGAGAGAGATGTTTTTTAAGAATCAGTATATAAACCCTCTTTTGACAATCTGAAGTGTGATTTTCCCAGAGGTAATCCATTTCAAACCAACAGTGACTACTCATTTTAATTAGTTGCAGACAGTTTTGTAAATTAAGTTCCCACTTCTAAAGTTAAAATTCCAGAAAGAGAATGCTTTCATTTTGTTAATTGCTAAATGAGTTTCCAAGGCAAGTAGAATGAAGGAAGGGCTTTCTAATCAGTAGGTGGCTCATAGAAGGCATACTCCTGTGGATGTTGAACGGTCTCTTAGTAGGTCTAGGATGTTAGCATGTTGAATGTACAAGTTTGCAGTTGCCTTTGAAATAAACCATACAAAGATTCACTCTAAATGAAAGATATTTTTTTCTCCCTTCAGTCATGTGCCTTCATGATTCTTACTTGAATCACACATACGTGAAGTTATTTGAATTAAAAGTATTATCTAATACTCCAACACAAGATCTGATGTTATAAAGCACAGCATTCTAATCCCTTTTTGTGATATTCACTCCCTTGGTGGCCTAAGGCAAAAATCTTTGTCTAGGTTTCAAAGACATATGAAAGTACATGTAAATGTAAAAATCACAGACACCCTTGAAAGCCCCTCTACCTCAATCAAAGAGAAATACTAGTTTGACATTCAATTCACGTCTGAAAGCAAACTTAGAACTGGTTTCTCTATGCAAGGAAAATTTTTGAAGGCTCCTTCCTACGTATGCATCTACAATCTTTGGATGTAGCTTTAGGCAATTCTGAGAAGGATTCTCAAGGAGAGACTGACCCCTGGAGGCAGACAAATCTCCCTGTTGGCCAGTTCTGGCTTTTGCAATTTTCAGAGATATTAGGTAAAAGACTCTGACAAAAGGGATAAGATCAGAGGCAATTCCAATGTGTGCCTCACCTGCTTCTCCACCTTCCCTTTCCACATCCTCTAAAATATTTGAAGACAAGGTAATGGATTTATAAGTGGTAGAATATGAAGATCTTTGAAATCATGTACCACTGGACCGTAAACTCCATGAGGGCAGAGATTTATCTTTATAGCCTCATCTTTTAGCCAAGTGCCTTGTACTTAGCACTAAATAAAACTTTGTGCAAAGGGTAAATAAACAATTTAATCTCATCTAATTCCTTTATTTTACAAAGATTAAGTAAATTGCACGAAACCCTATACTTAGCAGAATACATAAATATTGGTTGAACATCCATCAAAAACAATGTAGACAGGATAAAAGAGTTATAAAACAGTCTAGCTTAAGATGAAAGTCAAAGTAGCCCCATAAAACAGATCATAGCTGTAGTTATTTTATGTCAGCTCCCAATTGCTGCCCCTATATTTGTTTTTCGAATGACTTTGATAATTATTTTCAGAAGGCATCTACAAACTTCACTGACTTTATATCAACAAAAGAAGGAAAGGGGGAGGAGGGATATTGCTTGCTCTGTTCAACTCATAAGTTTTAGTCCAAAACACAAAGTCACAATGAGAAACCTTTGGTTTCTCCAAGAGTATTGCCCTCCTACCAGATGATGCAAATTAAATTTAAGACATTGAGCGTTGTTGACTGATGTTACTTCTGGTAAGGCATGGTTTAAATATTACTTGATCAGTTATTTAAACCTTAATGCAAATAAACTACTCTTGTAACAAAGACTTTGGTTGTGGGAAGAACACGAAGCTCTTGTAGTTTTAGTCACTAGATATTTGTTAAGGTATTTGCAAAAGCAAGATTTGTTCCTCTAATAATTCATCATATGATAGCCTCTAAAAAGAAAGAAATTAGAGAAACTCAATACCTGTTGAAATTCCTCACCCTATTTTATACTTAAATACTATTTATATTATATTGTGGTTAGGGTGCTGCATTTTTCTCTACTGTAAAAGTCTCCTGTGGGTCCTTAGCCGTTGGGTGCTCAAGTGTTTAATGTTATAGCATAAGAACAAAAAACAAAAGGAATACATGTAATTAGAATGTCTTCTTCATAAACTTCAGTTTATTAGGGTCAATTATGTTTTCTCTCCATTGAAATCATGCTCAAGGGAGCAATTTTTAAGTTGAGAAAAACACAGCTGCAAATATAAGCTAAACTTCTCTTCTTGCCCCATAAATATGTATTATATCTTTTTGTATACCTCAAATTTTTGCTTAAAACACTTAAGTTCTTCCCAAATTTGCTCAACTCTTAGTTTTCTCATCCTATAATCTAGAATTAGTCTGTATTGACAGTTGCATTTTTATTTCTTCTCTTTTTTGAAGTAAACCTTGTTTTTCATATTATAAAAGCAATTTATGCTCCATGTATAACACAAAGACATATAAAGAAAATAATAATAATAATTCTACTACAAGATAAGCACTACTGACATTTTAAAAACTGTATTTGCTGGGCTTGGTGGCTCAGCCTGTAATCCTGCGACTTTGGGAGGCTGAGGTGAGTGGATTGCCTGAGCCCACCGGTTCGAGACCCGCCTGGGCAGCGAGACCTCATCTCTACAATAAATCAAAAAATCAGCCGGGCGTGGTAGCACATGCCTGTAATTCCAGCTACTTGGAAGGCTGAGGCAGAAGGATCGCCGGAGCCCAGCAGGTCGAGGCTGCGGTGGCCAGGAGTGGCCACTGCACTCCAGTCTGGGCGACAGAGTAAGACTCCAACTCAAAAAAAAATGTATTCATGGGTTTAATAGTTGAACCTATACTATACATTTATTTTCACATTTTGCTTTTTTCACATAATACATAATGTACCCTCTTACCAGGGGGAAATATGTTCCAAGACCCCTAGTGGGTGCCTGAAACTGCAAAAAGTACAGAACCCTATATAAAATATGTTTTCTCCTAAATGTATAAATTGGGTATATTAAGAGATTAATACTGACTAACAAAAAAATGAACAATTATAACAATAGAATATGTGAATGTTGTCTCTTCCTTCTTTTTCTCAAAATATCTTTTTGTACACAATATTTTTATTTTTATTTTTTTATTTTTTTTATTTTTTTATTTTTTGAGTTGGAGTCTCACTCTGTCGCCCAGA
>NW_007246498.1:51338-57180 GCF_000164805.1 Carlito syrichta
GCCACCGCAGTCTCGCCTGCTGGGCTCCAGCGATCCTTCCGCCTCAGCGTTCTGAGTAGACAGAATTACAGGCATGCACTACCATGCCTGGCTGATTTTTTGATTTATTGTAGAAATGACGTCTTGCTGCCTAGGCGGGTCTCGAACCGATGGGCTCAGGCAATCCACTCACCTCAGCATCCCAAAGCGCGGGATTACAGGCTGAGCCACCAAGCCCGGTTGTACACCACATTTTTAGATTGTGGTAACTGAAAACCCAAAAAGCAAATTGCAGATGAGAAGCTACTACTGTATAACCTTCTAATGTTAACCTTAAAATTTGAAGGATTTTTGTTTTTGCCTTTTTGTTTGTTTTTCTAACTTATAAATCCTAAGTGTAACGGTAGATATGCTTTTAATTTTTATAAATTCTACTAGTGACAATTTTAAGAAACATGCAAACATATTTATGTAGTTAACAAAATCAAGATTGAATTATATTATTTGAAACAATACTAACTAATCTTCAACACATCCCACCACTTGTCACCATCTCTTCTCATCTTTCAGGTTAGATTACTTCTATTATGGAAGTATAGCAAAATATTAGCATTATTAAAATTGTATTTTTATCACCTATTCTCTATTTTTAAGCATATGTTATAAAAGCTGCAAAGATGGGGAGTTCCAGTAAGATGGCAATGACATAGGTGGAATTGTGAGATTCTCCGAATGTGAGTTCCCAAAAAGACTCTTACTTTTCTTCACCCACCCACTTGCCCATCGCCAGCCGCACTGGTCCAAGGCCCAGGGACCCTCGGTTCCACGCAGGGCTGGATATTGCAGCCCCCGGCTGCTGCTGCTCCACTATACATGACTCCCACTCATGTGGGAGTCTCGGGTCTCGGCTCCCTCCCTGGCTACATCATCTCGCCCAGCACCCAGCACCAAGCAGCTGGTCACCCAGGGAGGCTCGGAGCACCTGCCCCTCAGAGATACCGGTTCCATTTCTGGCTGAAGTACCCTGCAAGGGGCCCAGAGCCACTCTTGCTGCTCACCGCCTGCCCTTTGGAGCTTTGGCGCTCTGGAGCTCTGGGCTCACCCTGGCTAAGGCACTCAGTGCATGACCCCGTGCTTGTGCAAGGGAACAGCATATCTTAATAGAAGTGCTGATGGGAGGCTCTCAGCTCCAGAGGAGGGAACTCCCAACCCCCTCCTCACCCCAGCCTGCTGGTAGCACCCCAGATCCAGCGCCCAGCTGTGCAGCTGATCTTCAGTGCTTCCCATGCCACCACAGTTCATCATAGTGGATTGCCCAGGGACCCAGATGAGCAGAGAGAAAGGACCCACGAAACTGCCACCTTGGCCATTCTCCAGGCAGAGACTTGCATTGCCCCTCCCACCTATGAGCAGCATCCACCTCAGTTCCTAAGGTAACGTCACTAAACAGGAGACAAAACCCCTCCCCTACGCTGAATCAGACAAAGGTAACTAAGCATCCCAGACCTCCCAGGCAGCAGGTTAAAAGAACAAACCCAAACAGCAAGTAAACCTAGCTGTCTGCAATGAAAGCAAAGAGGAGAGGCTGGAGATAAGAGCTGAAGAGACTTTAGACACTCAGGAAAGATTCCAGAGCTAGTCTGATTTCTTATTTTGACTGTTGATTTTATCATTTTGACTGTTTACTTTGCTCACTTTTGTCTGCTTTTTGACTTACACTATCTGTTTGTGTTAGGCAAAACGCATCAAAAGTCAAGATTTTATTGGTCTGTCTTTGTGTAGCTACCAGTATTCTTTAGGGAATTTTGTTTGCGTGTTATTTTCACTTCTCTCCTGCCTTGTGTCTCTTTTTCACCTGTTAGTTGGTATGAATATCTGTTTTACTTCTCATTCTTCTCTCTTTCTAACTTCCTATTGACCACCCCTCCCTTCCTCCATCATTTTCCTCTTTTGTACCTCCCTTTGTTCCAGGGACCAGACCTATATACCACTGCACAGACAGATTGTAAGGCAGTGGGAAATAGGATCCAGGGGACTCATACACCAGTTGGTGGATGCTGGAATCAGCAAATAGATTCTGAATCACAGCTTCCCCATCAATTATACCTCAAAACTGCAAAAAGTACAGCCCACAGCCCACAATCCAACCTCAAAAGTGAACAAAGCCAGAGGACCTCATAAGGAAGAACAGAAGATTGCACAAGCAAAGCAAAAGCACCCCCACCTTCCCTGAAAAACAGAATTAAAGAAGGGGAGGGAAAGGGAGAGAGAGAGAGAAATATACACAAATGAAGAAAAACCAAAAGAAGAATATGGATCTCTCCCGACCCCTAGGAGGGCAGACACTGAGAAAACTGACTTCAGAATGCAAGCAATGAAGAGCCCCCAGAATGACTGGTCTCAAACTACAAACCTAGATATCAAGACATTAATGGAGAGATTAAAAAGAATTAAGGAGAGACAAGAAGAAACTAGGAAGGAGATGATAATTGAGATAACAGTAATAAAGAATAATGTGAATGTAATAAATAACAAACTGATAAGCATAAAAAGCAGAAGAAAGAATCTTAGAGCCTGAGGACCAAAATATAGAACTAACCCAAACTGTTAAAAACACAGAAAATAAACTCAAAAAGACAGAACAAAACCATCAAGAGATGAGTGATTCCGTCAAGAGAACAAACTTAAGAGTAATTGGCCTTCCTGAGGCAGAAAGAAAAACAGAGACCACACTGGAACAAACTTTCCATGAGATTATCCAAGAAAACTCCTCTTATCTAATCAGTGATGCAAAAATTCAAACAAAGAGATTCAGAGAACCCCTGTAAGACAACAAATGAGAAGACCAAATCCTAGACACATAAAAATTCGCCTAAACAAAGTAGGCATACAAGAAAAAATCTGAAAGGCAGCAAGAGAAAAAGGTAAGATCACCTACCATGGAAGACCAATTAGAATAGCAGCAGATTTATCTACATAAACCCTGCAGGCTAGGAGAGCTCGGAGCCCTATCTTCAAAGTCCTAAAAGATAAACAATTTTAACCAAGAATAACCTACCCAGCCAAGTTAAGTTTCATCAGTGAGGGAGAATTAAAATCTTTCCCAGATATCCAATCCCTAAGAACTTACGCTGCCACCAGACCACCTCTACATGAAACACTTAAGAAAGTACTAAACACAGAAGAAAAGGAAAAAGAACAAAGTTCTTCACAAGACTACAGGAAAAAGAATAAGATACACATGAACAAACCCCAAAACCAAAAGAAAGACAAAAAACCAAGTGGAAGAACAACAACTCTATAAGAACTCTATGATAGGGATGAACTCTCATATTTCAATAATTAGCCTGAGTGTGAGTGGACTAAATGCATCATTGAAAAGACATAGAATGGCAAAATGAATAAAATACCACCAGGCAACATTATACTGCCTTCAAGAGGCCTATCTCACTAGAAAGGACAGGCATAGACTCAAAGTAAGAGGATGAGAAACAAATTTTCAGGCAAATGGAACATAAAAGAAAGGAGTCACGATCCTAATTTCAGACAAAATACCATTTAAGCTATCAAAAATTAAAAACGAAACAGACGGCCACTACATACTGATAAAAGGCTCACTCCATCAACAAGAAATATCTATCCTTAACATATATGCATCCAACATAGGAGAACCAACTTTCATAAAGCAGTTTCTAGGAAAACTAAAGAAAGATATTGACTCCAACACCATCATAACTGGGGACTTTAATACCCCACTCAAAACCATAGACAGATCATCAGGACAAAAAATCAGCAATGAGATCCAGAACCTCAGTGTGACTCTTGACCAAATGGACTTAATCGATACTTACAGAACACTCCATCCAAAGACCACAGAATACACATTCTACTCATCACCGCATGGAACGTATTCTAATATTGACCACGCACATGGCAATAAATCAAGCATAAGCAAATTTAAAAAGACCAAAATTTTATCATGCACCTTCTTGGACCACAGTGGAATAAAAATAAATGTTAACACCAACAAGGTCCCCCCAAAACCAACAAAGACATGGACATAAACAGCATGATGCTAAATAACTCCTAGGTCAATGATGGAATCAAAACAGAGAAAAAAGTTACCTGGAAACAAATGAAAATGAAGAAACATCTTACCAAAATTTCTGGGACGCCAAGAAAACTGTAGTAAGAGGGGAATTTATATCCCTACAAACGCACATGAAGAAAATGGAAGGATGACAAATTAACAGCCTAACAAGCCACCTAAGGAAGCTAGAAAAGCAAGACCACAAAAATCTTAATTTCAGCAGAAGAATCCAGATCACCAAAATAAAAGCCCAAATTCAGGACATAGAAGACAAAAAGATAATACAAAAAATCAATGAAACAAAAAGCTGGTTCTTTGAAAGGATAAACAAGATCAATGGTCCCCTAGCTAGATTGACCAAGAAAAAGAGAGAAAAAACCCAAAAAGTACAATCAGAAACACAAAAGATGAAGTCACATCTGACCCTGAAGAAATACAAAAGATCATTAGAGACTACTGTGTACACTTGTATGGAAACAAACTTGAAAACCTTAAGTAAATGGAGGACTTTCTGTCATCACACAACCTGCCTAGGTTGAAACAAGAAGAAATTGAGACCCTAAATAGACCAATAACGATCAAGGAAATTGACTACATAATAGACAACTAACTACCAAAAAAAGCCCTGGACTAGATGGCTTTCCAGCAGAATTCTACAAGACATCTAAGAAGAAGCTGATATCAATCCTACTTAAGGTATTCCAGGAGATTGTGAAAGATGGAACTCTACCCAAATCATTTTATGACGCTAACATCACATTGATACCCAAGCCAGGTAAAGACCCAACAAAGAAAGAGAACTACAGGCCGATATCTTTGATGAACATATATGCTAAAATTCTCAACAAGATCCTAGCAAACTGGATTCAACAACACATCTCAAAAATCATCCATCAGGACCAAGTAGGCTTCATCCTTGGGATACAAGGCTGGTTCAACATTCATAAAACCATAAATGTAATTAAATACATCAACAAATGTCAAAACAAAAACCACATGATTATATCAAAGATGCAGAAAAAGCTTTTGATAAAATTCAGCACCCCTTCTTGGTAAAAACCCTCGAACATCTAGGCATACGAGGAACATACCTCAAAATAGTAAAAGCATACTCCTACACAGAAAAAATTGGAAACATTTCCCCTGAAAACTGGAACAAGACAAGGATGCCCACTCTCACCCCTCCTGTTCAATATAGTATTGGAAGTCCTGGCTAGAGCAATCAGAGAAGAGAAGGCAATCAGGGGTATCCAAATAGCAAAAGAGGAAGTCAAGTTATCTCTCTTTGCAGATGACATGATTGTGTACCTTGAAAACCCAAGAGAATCTGTCAAAAACTTCCTTACACTGATAAAGGCCTTTGGGAAAGTCTCGGGATATAAAATAAATGTGCAAAAGACAATCGCATTTCTTTACACCAATAATAAACAAACAGAAACCCAAATTAAAAGCACAATTCCATTCACAATAGCCACAAAAAATAATGAAATACCTGGGCATCTTCCTAACCAGAGACGTGAAAGACCTTTACAATGAAAACTACAAAACACTGCCAAAGAAATCAAGGATGACACAAACAAGTGGAAAAATATCCCATGCTCATTGATTGGAAGAATCAACATTGTGAAGATGTCCATCTTACCTAAGGCAATCTACAGGTTTAATGCAATACCCATCAAATTACCAGCAACATTCTTCTCAGACCTAGAAAAAACAACACAGGAATTCATATGGAAACACAAATGACCAAGATTAGCCAGAACAATCCTCAGC
>NW_007246498.1:57296-85213 GCF_000164805.1 Carlito syrichta
CTATTCAGTAAATGGTGCTGGGAAACTGGCTGACCACATGCAGATTGAGACAGGACCCCTGTCTATTCCCATACACAAAAATTAACTCTAAATGGATCAGAGACCTAAATGTAAAACCTCAAACCATAAGAACCTTAGAAAATGAAGGACATACCCTCATGGAAAGTGGAACTGGCATCCAATTCCTGAACAAAACCCGAAACCCACAGGCCATAAGAGATAAGATAGAGAAGTGGGACTTCATTAAACTGACAAGCTTCTGCAAAGCCTAAGAAACCATCAAAAGAGTAGGGAGACAGCCTACAGACTGGGGAAAAGTATTTGCCAACTCCAGGTCTGACATAGGCTTAACATCTTGGATCTACAAGGAACTCAAACGTGCTGAAAAGAAAAAAACGAATAACCCCATTATAAAACAGGCAAAAGATATGAACAGGTACTTCACAAAGGAAGTCATCCAAGCAGCCAACAGACACATGAAAAAATGTTCAACCTCACTAATCATCAGGGAGATGCAAATCAAAACCACACGGAGATACCAACTAACTCCAGTCAGAATGGCAATTATCAATAACTCAAAAAATAACAGTTACTGGAGAGGGTGTGGTGAAAAGGGAACACTTCTACACTGTTGGTGGGAGTGTAAACTAGTGCAACCTCTGTGGAAAGCAGTGTGGCAATTCCTAAAAGCTCTAAATATCAGCCTCCCATATGACCCTGCAATCCCCCTACTGGGAATATATCCTGAAGAACTCAAATCACTCTATCAAAAAGATATCTTCACATGTATGTTTATTGCAGCATTGTTCACAATAGCAAGAATCTGGAAGCAACCATGCTGTCCATCAAAAGAGGACTGGATTTTAAAAATGTGGTACATATACATGATGGAATACTACACAGCCATAAAAAAGAACAAAATCATGAATTTGACAACAACCTGGATGGAACTAGAGTCTGTAATACTGAGTTACCTCTCACAGAAACAAAGATCTGAGTATCACATGTTCTCACTCATGATAGACCTTGATCATCCAATGTATTACTATAAGAAAATGACTTACAGTGGTGGGAAACTATGGAGGGGGAGGGGAAAGGAGATGGGATTAATGGTAGTGAATAAGTATCTGTCTGGGGACGGGGAGACACCTCTTATCAACAAGGGTGCCTGAATGAAGCTTATTTGTATACCTAACCCTTAACTGTATCCCACAATATCATAATTAAAAATATTGATTATTAAAAATAAAATAACAAAATAAAAACTGCAAAGATATTTAAAAATAAACTTAGAATGAGTAACTTGTAGAATGAATATCCTGCCTAAATTACATGTGAATAATTTAAATGTATGCCATCATAACTGCTACTATACATTTACCCTTTGAATTCCCTAGTTTAGTTTCAGCTTCATTTTTTTTTTTTTGAGTCAGAATCTCACTATGTCGCCTAGGCTCGAGTGTAGTGGCACGCTCACGGCCACTACAGTCTCAACCTGCTGGGTTCAGGTGATCCTTCTGCCTCAGTCTTCCAAGTAACTGGAACTACAGGCATGTGCCATCATGCCTGGCTAATTTTTTTATTTATTGTAGAAACGGGGGTCTCACCAAGTTGCCCAGGCTGGTCTCAAACCCCTGGACTCAGGCAATCCTCTTGCCTCAGTCTTCCAAAGTGCTGGGATTATAGGCTTAATCCACCATGCCCAACCTAGTTTCAGCTTCTTAATATCTGAATATGCCTTTAAGTTTTCTTGCCTTATTGCCAGTAAGCTTGTTTGTGATTATGACTGACTAACTTTTTACCCATGCAATCTACAAATTCAATTGTAACTTAAAAAGTTATCTTCAATTGTGTAGTTTGCCAGTCTTTCTTGTTTAGTTATTTTTGTTATTGTTGTTGTTTCTCTTTCAATTCCAGGAGTAAGTTAGAAACAATATAGCAGAAGCCAATTTTTACGTATTTCTCTTTGAGTTCCTTGGCCCTCAGGAAAACCATAAAACCCACTAAGAGTGGGCTAAGACTCTTCAAACCAGTAGAAATCTTGGCCTATATACAACATAGAGATGTCATCTTTCTCTCCCCATACTTGGCAAATTCCTGCTTCTTCCTTTCTCTCTAAGAGTCACTGTTCATTAGCTTTCTATTCAAAAACTAAAAAAAAAAAAAAAAAATAGAAAAATATAATTTCAAAGAATGAAGGAAGATCAGCTCAAATTTGTAAAAGCAGAAATCTTATGATTAAATGATTTCAAAATATTTTGGTCTTGCTATTAAAATTTTAGTGTATATATTATCCTACGTAACTTCAGTAAACACTATTTTTATTTCATGAGATTATTTTTTATTCTGCTAATTTTTTCTTTAGTTTTATTTCATTTCTTTTGTTTCACTTTTTTTTCATTTCAAAGAACCATTCTTGTTTTATATTGAGGATAGCATAATTTTCTAGAAATTTTTATACAATCCCCATGTTATTTCATTTTGTGAGATCTATGTTTTCCTCTGAGTCTTACAAATGGCTATATCTTTTTCTTAAGATTATGTATGTTTAAATGTATATATGTAGAGATATACATAAATACATTTATACATATATTTAGATACATATAAATATGTACAGAGAGTGAGATTCATGCTGAATTATTAATTATTAATATAATTATTAATCATTATTATTTTAAAAGTTATTATGAGGCTATGAGAACTCTCATTAAAGAAATGAGCCCAATTTTCAGAAAATGTCAAATACAAATACACATAAGTATGTTAACCAATAGAATATGGAGGTTGACTTTCATCCATTCGTCTCTGCACACAGTTTAACCTATTTAGATCCAAGGCTAGAAATAAGTCAGAAACACACAACTCCTATTCTAAATCCTAGACATGCATCTAGTGAAGTTTCTATATTCTGAGATGAGAGTATCTCCTACTCAATTTCCCGGAAAACTGAGTTTGGCAGTAAATCTGTAGTATTCCATCTTAATTTCTGCCCATAGGGCATGTATTTGTAGAGAATACATCAAAAGAGAGGCATGGGATTGAGGAATAGGAGAGAGAAGAACAGAGATACTGCGCACTGAGAGATGCTTCTGGAGTTTTAATGTTGGCTTAGAGCTTGTATTTTGGGAACAAGGAATAAATAGTGGGAATAATGAGGATACTTCCATTCACTTTCATGTTAAAAAAAAAAACCTGTTTTATCCTACAGTACTGCATAATTGGTGTTTTCAATTCAGGTCTGTGGGATCCAGATCTAGTGGATATTCTTCTCCAGTTCTGGCACTAAATAATATTCAGTGCTAGTTTACAGTGTCATTATGAGTTCATTTATTGTGGTGACTTTTTAAACATTATAGTAGGAATTGGAAAAGATTATATTAAGGGATACTATCTTAACTTAGAATCTACTTTATCAAGGTGGCATAAGTTTAAAAAAATATTTTCATGTAGAGCTAGTTCATGAGGTCAAGTAACTATTCAGATTGTTTTGCTTTTTCCATTTCCCAACTTCTTAAATGTATTTTTTGTGTAGATTTTACTTCAAGGAGTATTTTCTATGAGTGGTACCTAGAAACTCTAAGTTTAAATTTTTCTAATATACCAATCACATAATAAAAAGAGCTTTTGCTTCTCATACCATTGGCTATTTTTAGTCATGTGTCCATCTGTGAATCAATTTCTGTGGTCAAGGTGATGTAGAAATTTGACAAGTTCTGAGTCAATCAGCCATGTAAGCTGAAAACCAAGGATCAAGCCAGTCCCACCCAAAACACATGAAGTTTGGAGTATGGAGCTAATTCTATAAATAAAAATCAAAGTAGATTTTTTTCAGGCAACGCAATACTCTTTCTCTTTATTTGCATTCACCAAGTTCCATGTGCTAGTAACTAAAGACAGAGATCATGCAGAATCACAGTCTTTGAATATAGATCCCAGCAGCGTCTATGACCTCAGTGCTTTTTGCTTTCCTATAGTTTCAGAGATGTGATAAAATAGTTATTCAGTTCCTATATTCCATGGTGCACTTCAATATATGACTCTTTACAATGTTGGTAATTGTTCTCTTTGATTTGAAGAGATAAACTACAGCAGGAAAAATTTGGGAGGTCCTCTAGGTCCCATTGGTCCACACTTTTACTCTCGTAGTTCTGCCTTTGCTGGAACTAACTATAGCTGGAGATAGAGTTCAGATTTTTTTCAGTCTTCCAAGGGGTCGATGGTCCTGGACTTTAAACCATTTAGATTTGCTTTTCACAAAGAGAAGGAGCCTCTGAAAGTTTTTCTACTGAGTCCCTGAAACTCCAAGCTTGCTTATCATATTATTTCGGTTCCAAGTTAGAGTTTACCATCTAACTGATGCTTTATTGTCACATAATCAGAACTGCAGACTTCCCAGCTTAGATTGGAGGGACCCTTGTTGCCCTCTACAGATGTCAACGTGATCCATTCTACATTATTACCTCATTGTCTTGTCACCCCATGACATAAGAGTAAGAAAGAATTGGTTCCTCTAAGAAGCCTGGAATATTGTTACTTGAAGAGAATGACTAGGTTCTGCACAATAAAAACAATGGACTTCCACTGCAAGCAACAACTTTGTTAAGACAATGCAATGGCACAAGAGTAAATAATAGTCACATTAAGGAGGAATCTTCAGTCCAATGTCTGCATGAGGAGAGTAGAGAGAAAGGAGCAGTCACAAAACCAATAATTATACAAGACAAAGTAAGATGAATGTCTTAAGAGAAGTGGGAGGTAAACAGTGATTGGGAATAATAATAAGGGTGTTGTGTGAATTAAAACATTTGAGAGAAACTTTCTAAAATGTTCAGGATTGTGAAAGAATTGTAATAATAGGAGAGGTTTTTCAGGCTGAAAAAGAGGAAATTCTGAAAGCATCTTCATATGCAACTGTGCTCTTTTTTCCAAAGGCTGCTGGTCTTTCTTCCAAGATCATAGGTCACCTATTCTAACTCCTTTTCAGCTGTTAACAAATTAGCACTTTTAACAATATTTGACATATGTTTACTTCTCTACACTAAGCAGATTAACTCTTCTTTCTGCGTATTTTGACAGTAAAGGTAAAATTTGCACTGCACTTTTATTAAACAAGGAGAAAGTGATTTCTTTTAACCTAAAAGGCAAATTGTAAGAGGAATATTGTATGTCTCAAGCAAGCTACAACTGCTACAGGGTGGATAGCTCTCAGGATCAGTCTGCTACATATCTCCATCTTCTTGTTACTGACATATTATACAAACACCAACATAAAGGGCTTGAAAAACTACCAATAGAGATAGCTCAAAGGTTGTACCCTCATATAGGGGGTTACCATATAGCATTTTCTATGGTCTTGGTTCCAAGACACCGGATCAATTTCTTTTGTTTAAGTCTCTTTTATAATTTCTAAAAAACTAGCATGTTGGCCATCGGGATCATCCTCAGACCAAGAACAATGATCAATTTCTTCTACACTGAAATAAAGCAACTCAGAGGTCACAAGGTAGCTATTTAATTTATTTCAAAAGTAGGTCTAGCAGGTCTAGCAGAAAACACAAGTCAACCTTACCAGGAAAAGAGAGAATTCCTTGTTCTTTATTTATTAATGAGACAACTTTTCAGCACTTCTGTGGACTGAGTGTCAGAATTAACGACAAAGTTCAAGGAAGAAAAGGCAAAAGCCAGGGTAGAAGGCAAAGAAAACTTGTTAACCCAAGCACTTAAATTGGCCAA
Source organism: Carlito syrichta (assembly GCF_000164805.1). Taxonomy (NCBI): domain Eukaryota; kingdom Metazoa; phylum Chordata; class Mammalia; order Primates; family Tarsiidae; genus Carlito; species Carlito syrichta. The sequence goes on from NW_007246498.1 coordinate 63,033, forward strand.
TGCCAAGTTTGAATGTGTGTGTGCAAGGCTAGAGAGCATAGGCATTTTCAGGAAAAGAAAGTAGGCAAGTTTGGTTAAAGCATACCCCTCTGGGTGGAAGAATTAGAAATGCAGCTAGAAAAGTAGGTATGGACATACTGTAAAAAACTTGATTCCCAGGTGAGAATTTATTTATCAATTTGGTGGAAAATTAAAAATCTTTGAAAGTATATGAGCAGTCACACATAAAGATGGGAATAACAGACACTTGGGACTTCTAAAGTGGAGAGTAAGGGAGGGAGACAAGGGTTGAAAAACTGCCTATGGGGTGCCATGTTCACTATTTGGGCGGTGGGTTAAATTGAAGACCAAATCTTACCATCATGAAATATGCCAAAATATAACAACCTGCACATGTATCCTCCCAAATCTAAAATAAAATACAAAATTTGTGAATAGGGTATTTAATATGATCAGAATTACATTTTGAAAGATGATTCTAGTAAAGACCTGTGGATAGAATGAAGCTGGAAGAAATAGAAGGTGAAGTGTTGTACACATTATTAAAATAGCTCAAGTGATAAATAATGAGAAACACACTTAAAATGGTGGAGGAAAAAAAGGAGAAGAAAGATACAGGATAGATTTGAAGTCCTTGAGTTTGGTGAACTTTCTTTTTTGTCCATCGCTAATCACTATGTTCCTTCCTTCCTCCCTCTTTTCCTCCCTCCATTTCTTCCTTCTTTATTTCCTTCTGTATTTCATTCCTCCTTCATGTGTCTTTTTTATTTATTATTCCCATCCTTTTGGTTTTAATTAAACTGATAACAATTTCACTTTAATTAACCATCTGTCTATAATAAATCAAATAATTAATCAGGCTTGGTGGTGCATACCTGTAGTTCCAACTATTTGGAAGACTGAGGCAGAAGGATTGCCTGAGCCTAGCTGATCGAGGCTGTGATAGCCATGAGCGTGCCACTGCACTCCAACCTGGGTGATAAAGTGAGATTCTGACACACACACACACACACACACACACACTAGATATCTTCTTGGTTTTGCATTAGAGTAACTGAATTAAAATAACTTTCCCTCACAAAATATTTAAAAACTCCCTCATAGAAAACACATTAAGGTGGTGTTCATTTTACTTACTGGTCAACACAAACTATTAATTCTTTTACAGTATTCATATATTTTATAGCTTTATTAGTATAAAAGTAGACTGAAATTTTTACATCGATCTTTCACCTGCAGTGAACCAAACTACCATAGTATTGGTTCAGTCAGACAATTTTGTCTTCCTAGAGACTGGTTAGCATGATTGTATCATGATCAAATCATTTCAACAAACATCAAATAATATTATCCAGCAAATCATAATCAATAGGTACTTATTTTATTTTGTCTCAAGAATAGAGCCTCAGGTGAACCAATAGCCAGGAATTCTGTGTGACCTCCCTTTGTACCGTGACTTGCTTTGTGAATTGGAAAAATCAGTTAACCTCTTGGTACTTCAGTTCATTCGTCTATAAACTGAGGAGAGTAACATTTGCCACCTAACTCACAAGTATTTTGTAAAGGTTAATGAGCTTCAGAGTTTATAAAGTGCTTTTTCTTCCTGAATTGAAAGACTCTTGACAATTACTAAGTATCATGGCTACTGTATTTTTTAATGTAAAGTTCCAATAAATTATCCTTTGAAAAACCATGATATCACAAAATATGTGATAAAATACTTCTAGAGACATTACCTTACATATATCATGTTGTCAGAAGGGTAGAAAAGTTTTTACATCATTGTTACTATTCTGGATTAACATAATTCATATTTTCAGGATCAGAAAACATTGTGCTCCAATAACACATGCATGTTAGAATTTTTCCTACTCACCTTAAAATATTTTAGTTCTAATCAGTTTGTGAAGACCCTACATTTGTTGACATCATTTTATGGGTTAAATACTAAAAAAAAAAAAAAAAAGCTCCGCTAAATAAATGTGATTGTTAATGCCACAGTGAATGAAAAACATTAACATCTTGACTGAAACCCAAAGAAGTAAAATTATTTTATGTAAGTGGAAAATTTGCCCTGTTACTCTGCAATTTTTGAAGCGGTTTTGTCAAATCCCTGCTTGAGATAATGAAGAAACATCTTCATGCACAAATTTGTCAAATCCTGGACTTTAGATGTAGTGTGACAAATTCTATGTGTCATGGATTTTAATTAATTTTATGCTATATATAAACATATATTACTTTTCAATTTGAGTGAGAAAAATCACATACTTTTTATGCTGGTAAGAGTTTTTCTCATAATTTTAGAAAGAAAGGTGTCAACATGACAAACTAATCAACTTTTTAAAAATTATGGTTCATTTCACCTTAAATATTAAATAAGTATTCACTGTGCTATAAGCTAGAACAATATGTAAAAACACATCTCACACATTTCTCCTAATTTATTTCAGAGGCATAATAAAGAAAAAACTAAAAGAGAAAAATTAAAAATATATTTAACACTTTCGATTTTTGTCTTGACAAAAGAAAAAAAATTCAAAGACTGGGCTCTCATGTTTTTTTCCTGACTATGGAAATCACATTAATTATCCATTGTAGTTTTAGTTTAAAGCAAATACAAGTGAAAGCCAATATCACCTGAATATTTACAAAAAAAAAAAATCCAAAATAATTTTAGGTATTTTGTGTCATGATGCAGCCAAGGACTATCACTGATAAATAATTCATTTCTTTGATCTCCTATAATTAAAAGTAATATATAAGGGTAAATTTGAGAGATTTTTAAGATTATCACTTATATGGCCAACAATGCCCTTCTTTGCTCTTTCCTAGGGTGGCAGCCAGTCTATATACCCCCAGGTCTGTATGAACACACATAGAGGTACTTAAACTGTATGGTCATAAAATATATGTAGCCTCCTGCAATAAAATAAGATATAAGTTTGTCTCTTAAAATACATTTCAGAATTATAACTGTGGATAGATAGTTAGATAACCAAATAATTTACCTGGAGTCTTTAATTTATAACTGATAGTTTTTAAAAAGTAAACTTTGTGTTTGGTTTTTTTCTTCTCTTAAAAAAATGTAATACTGTGGTTCCCATGGCCAACTCTCAGACCAAGGCTGGTTTTGATCAAGTCTTCAAAAGTTCAAAACAAAATGAGAAAAATTAAGACAAGATTTTTATATTTAGTAAAGGTGATTTTGTCAACCATTCTGCTTTGTGAACATACACCTTTTAGCTCAAAAACCTGCCCTTTCTAATAATTTTTTGATATAGTCACTTTATTTTATAAAATAGTAGTATATAGAGTATATTTTTTTAAATAATTGTTCTTAATTGGCAAAATTAAAAGTTAGTAAACCTACATTGTCTTCCCATACTAAGAAAAGAAAACATATTCATCTCTAAAATCCAAAATTCAAAGACTTTGCTTTTAAATATAATTACAATACTTTCAGACAACTTAAGAAAGCAATATTAATAATATCTTTATATAGACAACTTGTAAAAACTTTTATCATCCACTGGAATATACACTAATATGAAAAATAATAAATGATATTTTTCCTATAATATTCCTAAAGATAATTTTTAAATGAACAGTTTTGTAGGGTCATATGTAAATTTGATGACTCCTTTTTCTGTAAAAAAAAAATGAGTGCATTTCATCATATATAACCTATGATTGATATGACAAGATTTCATTCAAATACTTGAGAGGAAAAAGATTATTTAGGGACAACAAATGAACGCTATGTTGTAAATTAATCAGTAGTTACTTCCAATAAGCCAAACCAACCCAGAAAGTCCATCTATGTTATCTGACCACCATCAGCCAGCAAGGCCAAAGCACAACCATAGAATAGATGACCAGAATATTTGCCAAGCATCCAGATGCTCTTTTTGGAGTGAGAAATTCCGAAACCAGACATATGAATTTTAATAATAATTCTGCTTTGGTAAAAGAAGAAATTTTGTGGCTTGTAAAAAAAATTCTGAATATCTTCTAGATGCTTAATAAATACCCCTTAAAACAACTCTAATTTTGCTACACATCCTAATTTCAAGGTTTTTACAGATTTCTTTGATTTAGTAAGATGCCAGCATCATATGAAACCTTGTGTAACATTATGAATATTTTCACAGGAAAAACAACCCACTGCAAGTCATCACAGCTTTCTAGCTGATTACTCTAAAAGACTCTGCTTATTTTGACCAACATCTACCCAGAGGAGTTATTAATGTCCTACATTAAGTAGATAATGCCGAGTCCTTACTGACTTCTGAATGACAGTTTTATAAGGCCACATTTTCTAAAATGCATATAAAGTCCATGGGCTTGGCTTCCTCTTGTGTATGTAAAGCTTGATTATATTGTGAAATCTTTGCTGGAAATAACTTTATCTACATATTTTTGGTCTCTGTAGACTAAAAATGTTAGTGCTGGAAAATTCCTGGACAATGATTTTAGAGGTATATGGCTATAAAAGAGAAGTATTTCCTTCTTTTCACTGCTTGACTTAGCAAAATAAACTCATTTTAGTTTCATAAAATGCAGGCAAGAATTCAATTGTAAAGGGCCCTTATTTTTACTTTAAATGATTTAATCTTTTGCCTTTACATAACCTTTTAATATTATCTTTTAATAAAAAGAATAGGCTACATAATGGTACTTTTGGCATTGCAAAGAGGATTTGAAAAATATCATTTTCAACCCAATATATATTGCATAGTAAGTACATGGACAGGAAGTTTGGTTTGGAGAATAATTATATCAGGCTACCAATCAGAAGGCTGAGTGTACCGATCCCGATTCTTTCGCTGACATCATTATTTTTTCAAATTTATTGTGCTATGCCAAGTTTTCTCACCTATGAAAAGGAACTACTTAGGCCAAAACAGACAGAAAGAGAAAGAAAGAGAGAAGAAAGAAAAGAGATTTTTTTTAGAGTTTTGTGTGCATAACAGTAGCCTCACATTTTCCCTAGTATTTAGTGATGTACAAATGTACAGGGAAGTCTGTCTAGGTTAGTATTGATCTCAAAATTATAATCAAATATGATAGAAATAATCACATTAAATAAATTTGTGCTTATGTAATTTTCCTACAATAAAACTGAAAAGTATTAATCAATAAAAGTAGTCCTTTCATCTAGGGTAGCCATCGTATTTTTCAGTTTAATTTTTAACTTTTATATTTAACATTGGAGGGAAATATTTCCTGAATAGATCGTATTCCGTCCAAGTGCATGTATACATATGACTTGCTTACAGACATAAGTAACTTGTATATTAAGTGTTGTAGGGAAACCTTGTAAATTAAATGCTGAAGGGAAACTATTTTTGGCGAGGAAGAGATAGCTTCTATCAAGCCATTGTCATCAGATACTTAATAATCAGATAGGCTCTCTACTAGCACAAACAAAAAGTCATAGATCTGTCTTTTCTGAAGTAATTCTAACTCAGGTGATTCAGTTTCCTTAAAAGGGGGACTAAATTATAACTATAGCTACCTCATACATGCTATCTGACTTATTTAGGTGTGTCATTGTTTTTTAATGGGAATTTTTGCTCTATTTTAATTTTATTGGTAAAGCAATTAAGAAAAAATACATTTTCATCATGTCATGTCCCAAAGAAGGAAATTTTATCTCTTTTCCTCAAAGATTATCACAGTAATACTGTAAAAGATATGTAAAATTCTCTTGGCAAAAGACCCAGAATGTTCTTAAAGTTCCAGAAGCTCTGCCTCGTATGTCCAGCACAACCATCACCCCACATACATGTTCAGGAAAAAGCTTCAGTTGACTAAATGCTTGAAGATATTCAGATGATTTTATTCTTGTTTCCATATCACAAACAAAAGGGAAAAAAGTAAAAACTTGATCATATTTATTGGTCGGTGATTACTAGGTGGATCAGTTTGCTATATACTACGCTATCGTAGACTGCCATAACAAAGTACTGCAAGCTGGGCTCGGAGGCCCAGTCTGTAATCCCAGGACTTTGGGAAGCCGAGGCGAAAGGATTGCCTGATCCCGTGGGTTCCAGACCCGCCCGGGCAAACTTGGCGAGACCTCCTCTCTACAATAAATCAAAAACTAGCCGGGCGTAGTAGCACGCGCCTGTAGTTCCGGCTACTTGGAAGGCTGAGGCGGAAGGATCGCGGGAGCCCAGCGGCTCAAAGCTGCGGTAGCCAGGAGCCGGCCACTGCACCCCAGCCTGGGCGATGAAGTGAGACTCCGACGCAAACAAACGAACGAGAAAAAAAAAAAAGTACTGCAACTGGGTGGCTTAAACAACAGAAGCGCCTTGTCTCACAGTCGTGGAGGTTAGCTGTCTGAGAGAATGGCGTTGTCCGGTATGTTCCCTGTGAGGACTGTGAGGGAGTACTTGCCTCATGTCATTCTCCTAGCTTCTGATGGTTTCTGGCACTCTTTGACTTTCCTTACCGTGTAGATGCCTAGAAGAAGAGATTACTCCTCTCTGCCTTCATTTTCACATGCTGTTCTCCCTGTGTGTGTGTGGGTATGTGTGTGTGTGTCCAAATTTCCCCTTTTTATGAGGTCACAATCATTTTAGACTAGGTCCCAACCTAATGACCTCGTCTTAACTAGATAATCTACAAAAACTCTGTTTCCATAGAAGACCACATTCACAGGAATTGAAGGTTATGGGGAAAACAGTTTTTTAGCTCATAATACTGAGTCTATCCAGTTTGACATTTGCATTTCAATCCTATTAAACTCTAAAAAGATGGCGCAGACTAGAACATTGGGATTTCCATATAAGGATGATGTTGCATAAAAAAAAGGATGAGGCAGATTAAGGAAGGGTAGAGAAAGCATCTAAGGCAAATTCAACTTAGTTTTGAATATTTACCTCCTTTTAGGTTAAACATTTACCTCTGAAATATGTCCCTACAGTCATTATTTAGTTCTTACTCTTCTCAATGAATATTTCCTTGAACACATAATCCACATTACAAAAAGAAAAAGTTTGACAGAATGTTGGTGGCTTCTCAATAACTGATTCATTTTAGTAATCAAAGACAGTCTCTGTAATGGAGTTTGTTTCTCTGTAACAAGAATATTCACATTCACAAGGACAAATGCAGAGTAAAGAAATACTTCTCAAAGTAAACAACACATTAGCAATTTGGTTCTTAGGTAAACAGGTCCGTATATACTATACTGGATCCAGTGGTCTTTTTTCTGATCACTTTTTAACTGCCATATCAACTGATTTTTCCACTGTTGATTGACTCAACTCTGCAGACAATCCGATTTTGTCATTAAGACAGCTCAAAACACAAGATTGACTCCTTTTTGATCCGTTTCATATAAACACTGTTACCGTCAAGGTGTTCTCAAATCCTCCATCTGACTACAGAACAAATGGAACTTTTTGCCCCCATATTTTACTCTGCAATCGATTTGCTTAATAGTAGTAGAAGTTGGAGTTAATAATTTTAGGAATCAAACATAAGCACCACAAAATCCTTCAGATGGTCTAACTTGACTGTATCTGTAGCTAAATTGACTTAGGATTAATGACGTAATGTCTGGAAAATAACGTTTAGCTTCTTAAACAGAAAAAGAAGCAGCATTGGCTTTGGCATAATGCAATATTAGGAAAGTATAAACCTCAGACATTCCTATGACCCATGGGCTGCCTTTAGTTTTTTAATCTAATAAAGTGGTGAGCAGGGTGTTCTTATTCTATTGTGTTTACCCTTTATTTTATTTTATTTATTTTTTTATCAATATTTTTTATTACGATTTTGTGGGGTACAGTTAAGGGTTAGGTATACAATTACATTTCATTCAGGCACCCTGTTGATAAGAGGTGTTTCCCCATCCCCAGACAGATATTTGTGACTGTTAATCCCATCCCCTTCCCCCCCATAGTTTCCCAGTACCATCAGTCATTTTCTTATAGTATTACATTGGATGTTCAAGGTCCATTATATGAGTGAGAACACGTGATACTCGGATCTTTGTTTCTGTGAGAGGTCACTCAGTATTATAGACTCTAGTTCCATCCAGGTTGCTGCGAAATTCATGATTTTGTTCTTTTTTATGACTGCATAGTATTCCATCATGTATATGTACCACATTTTTTAATCCAGTCCTCTTTTGATGGGCAGCATGGTTGTTTCCAGGTTCTTGCTATTGTGAACAACGCTGCGATAAACATATGTGTGCAGGTATCTTTTTTATAGAGTGATTTGAGTTGGAGTCTCACTCGGTTGCCCAGACTGGAGTGCAGTGGCCCCTCCCGGCCACTGCAGCCTCACCTGCTGGGCTCCAGCGATCCTTCCACCTTAGCCTTCTGAGTAGCTGGAATTGCAGGCACAAGCTACCACGCCCGGCTGATTTTTTTATTTATTGTAGAGATGAGGTCTCGCTGCCCAGGTGGGTCTCGAACTCGCGGGCTCAGGCAATCCACTCACCTCAGCCTCCCAAAGGCGTGGGATTACAGACTGAGCCACCGAGCCTGGCTGTGTTTACCCTTTATCCACTTAGATTATATCTCCAAGTGAAGACCAATAATAATATTGGGTACTTGGAACCTTTCCTTGTTCTTCAAGGGCCCTGCAAATATTATCTAATTATTCCTCAAACCCATCCAGGCAAGAAATATGCCTCATCTTAAACATGATCCTTGGCAATGAGAATTTATATCCTCCATTCCCTTAAAATTTCCCCAACAGTTTTTATTTTGGAAATATAGTCAATAAGTGAGCAATTAAAAAACCATTTAAACAAGTCAGGAAGTAAACTCATGTCAAGAAGTTATTTATGAATTACTCTGCAACATGTTTGTTTTACAAATTAGCATTAAACCTTTAAATAACAATAGCTTGGTGTGATTTTCTGTGAAGCAAACATGCAGCTCTAAGTGTTTAACAATATTAAGGGCTCCTTTTCTATTTACACAATGACATATCATGTTTATCTTATTAGCACAGTAAAAATATTAGTAGTCATCCATAAATAGAATTCTGATAAAAGGATACTTCATTTCAGAGTTACTAATCTGTGTTAATACCATTTTGGTCAGGGTCTTGTTACAACTGTTAGGATTTCAACCCCTATAGGTCAAAAAAGAAGATGGGAAAATCCTTAATAAAATGTGTTTAGAAGCTACAGGTGGGAAATAAAGAAGCTCTAGTGACCTATAATCTTATTCCCTCATAAAGTCACCAAGAGAGCACAGCAGCTTCTGTAGTTGAAATTAGACAACACACTAGTGGCTTTTCAATCTCAACTTTTACAGTTTGATGTTATCATTTTCAGTGAAGAACAAATGAAGGATACAGCAGCACTGCCAAGATATTCTCTCTGGGTTTAATCAGTTCACTCAACCACACGAGTAACTCTGTCTTAGCAGTATTTTATTCCCATTTATAAACAATGCAGACATTCTGTTAGTCTGTTCTCAAACACACAACAGATTCTCAATATGCTCTCTTTGGGTTTTATCTATTACTTTGCCAAACACATCTAAAGAAAAAAATTATTTTAAAAATTTAATACTAAGTTGGATGAACTTTAAAATGGGAGTTGTTGTGAGATCATAAAACTTACACTAGGCATCATCCCAAGTGAAATGCAGAGTCCCACCACATTGGCACAGTGTAAAAATCAGTGTAAAAAAAGTCCAGTAAAGTGCTACAGGCAAGAGCTTGGCCAATTAGAAGTGCTGCTGATAATTGTGCTCATTCAGCAGATGTCTTTGTGAGCTCCCGCCAAAATGCAGCTATAGTAGGCATTGACTTTGTCTTTATACCATTGGTGATGGTGCAAAACCTTAACATTTCAGCCACACACAACTGGATCTTGAGGGATAATTAACTTGTTACTTCACGTTGCTTTGAAAAGCATGTGACTTATATTTTTCCTGGTCCAAAAGGGGAGCAAATTAAATCCTTAAAATAAAAAATAATAATTTAAAAAAGAGATCAGCATTGAGGGGTCAGGCATGGTGGCTCAAGCCTGTAATCCCAAAACATTGGGAGGCCGAGGTGGAAGGATTACTTGAGCCCAGGAGTTTGAGACCAGCCTAGGCAACATAGCAAGAACTCATCTCTACCAAAAAAAAAAAAATAGGCCAGACGTGGTGGCATGTGCTCGTAGTTCCAGCTACTTGGAAGGCTGAGGTGGAAGAATAATCACCTGAGCCCAAGAGGTTGAGGCAGCATCAAGCGCTGATCCTGCCACTGCACTACAGCCTAGGTGACAAAGTGAGTTCTTGACTCAAGAAAGAAAGATCAAAGAGAGAGAGAGAGGGAAAGAGGGAGAGAGGGAGGGAAGGAGGGGGAAAGAAAGTGAGTAAGAGAGAGAGAAATCAAAATTGAGATATTTTTGTTTCTTTCATAAACCTAGTATTTTATGTTTTTCTTCTTTGACTAGGGAGAATATGTAACAAAATATCAAATGATAGTACTATCAAAAAGAAATGTTTCTGTGGAAATATCTGAGTATGTGTATTTTCTGTGTTATTGCTCTCCCCATTTATAAAATGCATATCTCCAGTTACTACAACACATTAGAGTTACAGTTTTTAAAAATGTTTCATTAATACCAAAATTTTTTTAAAAGTAGTTTCAGACTTTCAATTCTGAAAATTCTGTCATGGAAAAAGATAATTTTTTGTGTTCTTAATAGCACAGACTTTTTTACACAGACTTTTCTAAAATTCATCATACGTTGTAGAGAGTAGACTTTAATATTATTATTTGAAGAAGACAAAATATTATAAATTTTATTTGCTATCAGCATCTGCATAATGTTAAGGTTTGGATTTAACATAAGCTTAAGGTTTATCATATGCAGTTTTCATTTATTTACCATTTATGGGACAACTTGTTTAAGAATATTTGACTCTGTGAGCAGTTTACTTGACAAATTATGTCAAATATTTGCTTTCTGAAATCCTGAGAATTGCTTGAGTATAATTGTACTTCATGTTAGCAAAAATAAATAAATATGGAACTAAGGAAGTTCTATCATTAATTTGTCAGAAAAGCAAGTTGTCATTTCTGAAAATTTAATGTCATTGAAGCTCTATTTCCAATAGCAAAGGAGCACTACTGCTAATAGACTTCAGAGCTTGAAATAAATAAATCTTTGGAATCCTGTTGCATCTCTTGGGGTGTGACATTTGACAGTCTTTTATAGCACAGAACGAAACAAGTTTGTGAGCTGGAATTCAATTGTGGCGTATTGATTCCTTGCATCAGTCATTATTCCCTGCTGATTGACAGGTGAAAATTGGTTACGTTAAGTATTTCATATGTTATATTGGCTGACATTTGCTTGCCTGCTCCTGTGTCAATATTGTTGTAAAGATCTCCAGCTTTATGAGATAGCAATAGACACTGACTGTGGCTTTTGTGTGATGTTCCAGTGTTTTTCCTGACATAATTTAAGACATATTAAAAACCAGCAGCATCTTCCCTCTTGAGAAGCTTAATGCCAATATTATTGTCTTCCAGGGGAAGATCATGTATGCTCATAATCGGGTGCTAATTTCCACCCGTACGCTCATGTTTAGGCATTAGGCACTATAACTGTAAAATTGAGCCTTCTTGATTGATTCATGTCAAGCCTCATCTCGGCTCCTGCAGGGGAAGTCATCCGGCTGACCCTTTTTACACTAAAAGAAGAGATTTGTGTTCCTTTCTTTCACCTGGAACCATCAAATTGACTGAATAATCTGTAATACATTAGTGCTGACATTTGTTAGGGGAGAATTAAACAAGACACAGTAATCATTCCCCAGAATAAAAATTGTGTTTGATTTCCAGCAGAGTTCTATTAAAGGGATGACAGAATCTGTCTCTTCCAAGGTGCAAAATCGTGAATATTCTCTGCATTAATAAATCAAGTTAACACTTTAATTACTTATAGGACCTAGATCTCCAATGTGCTTGTTAAAAGATTGGAAGGCCCTAATTTGTGGTCAACACATATTTGTAAACAAGGTGAGCTTCTTGGGAGGAAAAATTTCCTTATTCTTTTTGCTTTTGCTAATCTGAGATATGAAATGCTGCATTGTTCCCTGGAATATATAAAATTAATCCCCAAATGGCCAATTATATACTCTCCAATTCACTTGATAAATATGGGAGAAAAAAGATTGAGTTAAGTAGTAAATTTGAATCTCGTTTTTCATTATGTCATTTAAGTTTGCAATGGTTTTGAATTTAGATCAAGAAAATATTCCTACAACTCATTCTTCCTGTTCTAAAGCATGTTCAAATCATTGTGTCTGAATTGCACTTTATGCAGAAGCTCCTGAACAACTGTATTTCATATTCATTGGTCTTCATTCACAGCACCTGCTTGTCAACCACAGCTGTCAACATGGAGTTGAATCATATTACACTCTAGAGTTCACATGTGTGTGCTCTGTAAAAACCACAGTTTTTTATATCTAGCTTGTGTAGGACTAATTTTAAGATGATTCGTTCATAAATGATTACGTGAATATGTTTTCCATTATGAGTTCACACTTCTCAGAAGTACCACTTAAAAATGGACCTTTTCCACTTTTGACTACATTTGTTGAAGCAATTGTCAAGTTTGTTAATTGGGGTCTTTTCAAAGTGCTAGCATGCCTGTGCTCTAAATACTTCATACCGTGTGAAACAGTTTTGGAAGGAGAACTCAGCAGCTTTTGCAAAAATAATAGTAGTAGTAATAATAATAATAAGAAGAAAACAAAATTTTCTTCTTCCACAAATGATCATAAAAGACTAAAAAATTGCTAAAATTAAGTGTGTGATCCATGAACTAATAGGAAGCACATATCAACTTCTAAGAAAATAAATAAACTCAGCCTAAAGAGGATCAGAAAGATTGGCTTCACTTCATTTAATTTGGGAAGTTTAGTGGTTTATTATTTTACAGATGCTCTATTTCTGTCCAAAAATCTTTACCTAGCAAACATAAATCATAAAGCTTTAGTCAAGCACTTTATTAGGAATTAAATCTACTAACAGAAGACATGAGGCTTGCTCTCCTGGAGTTCACAGTCCCCTGAGAGAGAGATGGAACAGCATACTTACTATAAAATAGATTAAGTGCTAAAGGAAAAAGCTGTACAAAAATGCTGTTAATACATCTCGATGACTTAACTAGTTTGACTCCAATATTATAAGTAAAAGTCCATACATTCATAGCTTAGTATCATTTTTGCACCTTACAGGGTAAAATTATAATGCAGGAGAGACTGATATATAATTTATAGAATCAGAATCAAATATTTGACAGTTTATCTAGTGTCTCTCCATGAACCTATTTGTTGACAGAAGCACTTTCTCTGAATAGAGATGCCCCGCCTTTGTATGACATGTCTTCATAAATTCACTTTTGGGGGAAGTGTAAGGAAGCTCTTCAGTTGCCAATTATCTTCTCACCTGAAAAGCAAAGAGATCCCAGAAGGGTCTTAAAGACAATACATATTTTCACTGAAATTACAAATCAGATCAAGATCAACCTCATTTACTGTCAGTAAGTGTAAAACAAGACAAAAGAACGCTGAACTTGGAACAGGAAGCCAGATCATTCTGACCCAAAATTCCTGACCTGAAAAAGCAATTTGTAGTAATTACTGATGTTATTTCTAAATCTAAAATTCAATGACAATTCTACATAAAATGTTCAAAATGATATCAATAATAAATTATATAGACAATAGAAGGGTGTACGAGGAGGGACTCAAAAACAAATTATCTTTTGGAGGGCAGGTCCCTTGTAATAACATAGTTTGTTTCTCCAGATAAAACAGTCAATAGAAGTTTTTATCCAGAAGTTTTGAGGTTGCATCATGATTTGTGGAAGAAATGTCCCAAGCTGCTGCAAACTGGTGACTGGTTCTTTCATCATGACAACATACCTGCCGACACCGTGCTGAGTATTTGACAGCATTCGACTAAAAACGATATGACTTCCCTATGCCCTGCTCTCCCTATTCACTCAGTCTTGCCTCAAGTGACTTTTTTTTTGTTGTTTCTCCAAATGAAAATGTCCTCAAAAGGAACATTTTACCGATGTGGAAGAGGTGAAATAAAAACCGCGAAAGCACTAAAAGACATCAAAATTGATACGTTCATAAGCTGTTTTGAGGAGTGGAAAAAGCGTCTTGATAAATGTATTTCATCAAGCAGAGAGTACTTTGAAGGTGACTGAAGTTTAAACATGGAAGAATAAATACACAATTTTTTATAAATAAGTTCCAGGTTTGTTTTTTTTTAATCCCCCCTCATAAATGCAGTTGGAAACATTTTTGTGCCAGGCTCAGTGGTTCAGCCTGTAACCCCAGCACTTTGGTAGGCCGAGGCAAGTAGATTGTCTGAGCCCACAGGTCTGAGACCCACCCGGGCAAGTTGGTGAGACCTTGTCTCTACAATTAAAAAAAAAAAAAAAAAATTAGCCGGTGTGATAGCGCACGCCTGTAGTTCCAGCTACATGGAAGGCTGAGGTGGAAGGATCACCGGAGCCCAGCAGGTCGAGGCTGCGGTGGCCAGGAACGTGCCACTACACTCCAGTCTGGGTGACAGAGTGAGACTCCAACTCACAAAGAAAAAAGAAGAAAACACTTTTGTAATAAGGGAATATATGATTTATTTATTAATGTATGTAGATGAAATATGGGTGACTGCAATTTATTACTGTTAGTAGTCAGAAGTATAAAGGCTAATAAGACCAGCTCCCTGTCTTTTGTGTCTGTAGGTACAACAGGAGGAGAATAGGAGAGTTGACTAAGCCACCCAATATGATAAGCCCTATCAAAGAAGCAAATTTCCGTAGCAGCTCAAAGAAAATAGCCATTAATTGTGTGGGTAATAGAAAAGAATCAGAGAACCAGAGGTGGCATTTTATCTGGGTACACATTAAATAATTTGTTGGATTCTCAAAGTGATCAAAGTAGTTTTGAAGGAGCACTCTAGGAAGAGAATTATTATTGGTCATTGTCCCTTTGCTAATAACATAATTCTCTCTACATATTTTAAGCAAAAAGGGACTTAAAATCTGGTCCTATTTAACTTATAAAATCTTTAGAAGGGTTTAAAACAAGTTTTTATTCAGCCTTTCAGAAATGACTCCAAAGTCATACTACACAGTCACAAGAGACATATTATTTCTTCTACCATCAGGAAACCCTGGCCAGTAATGTACCTTGCCACTCCTATCAGAGACATAATGTATAAGCTACCAGACCTGGAAAGCACTTTTGGCATATAAGTATCCCAACAGGAGAGATGATGATGTGTTTTGTCTGTTGATATATCTCAAGAACCAGGAAGAGAGTCTGGCATATGGTAGGTGCTCGATAAATATTTGTTGAATTAATTAAATAAGTGAATTGCTAACTCTACCTGCTCCAGAGCCATCCAATGCCTAATATGATTTACTCTAACCAATGAATTCCTTGCTTCTTAATGCCTGTCAAGTTGACTAGACATTAGTATAGTGCTAATGCTTAGACGATAAATCAAATGCCTTTCTGGTGGTGCTTGCCAGCAAAAACAATAAATATCTCAGAAATATGGTCACTGCCCCACTTTGGCTTCCAATCTCAAGTGATTGTGTTGGATTTGCAAAACTTAGTCAGGTTCAATGTTTACTGTGAAAGGGGTCTGGGAAATATGACTTTTAGCTCTTCAGTCTCTTTAGTATAGGCCAGCAAAAATAAAAAGGGAGGTAAATAGTCTATCATTTGACTCCTACCATCTATATATACACTTCTTATTAAACTTAGGCTTAATAACAACAAGGAGAATAACATTTTATTTCTGATCATTTTATCCTTTCTAATTGAAAGAGTCCCTGCTTATTATCTTACAATCTATGTACTAAACAATAAACTTAACAACCATAATCATGCACTATATCAAATAAGGTGGGGCCAGAGGAAGAATAAGTGGGACTCAACGCAGTCACATGAAATGTGGGATCGGGTGAAATTAATATGCTGGTTTAAGCTGTTACTGAAGCTAGCTAGTGATCCAATTGTTCAAACAAGATGTATTCTGGCCCTACTATGGTTAGGAACCACCTGGTAATGGATATCTGTTTTGGCTTTAATATCAATAGGGAGTATTTTGTGTCATGTCCCTGACAGTGATTCTTAGGACCAACAGATTCCAGTCATCCAGATATAGAAAGACTGGCAAACATTACCACAAAGCTTACCAAGAATGGTTGCTTTATGTGTCTTCACTAGGCTTCTACCCCTGCACCTTAATCTTGCAAACACACAGAAGACAGTACTACACCCACACCATTTGAAAACAGGGACTGAGTGAAAGATGGAAGTCATAGCCAGTCTCGTTGTATCTGAAATTCTTTTTCTGAAGAGTGTTATTGTTTTGTTTTCTAGATAAATGTAAACACACTGGATACAGGTTATAGTCCTTAATTCTGTCCATGCTAATGAAGTCAGAGTCAGAATACAGTAAATTCCTTCCTCAAAGATTAGTCCAAATTCCCTTTTCTCTCAGTCTGAGCTCTGGTTGCTCGCTGTCCTTTAGATAGCAGGGTAATACAACTTTCAGTCCTAAGGAATCTTCCTATGTGGTTGTTGTGATCTCCATGGTCATGGTAACATTAGCTGACTCAATAGAAGATTCTTGAAATGGAAACAGTCTCTCCACTGCCCATGATAGCAGTATTTTAATTAAGAAAGTTTGGGGAATTTTCTTGTCACCAATCTTCCACCTGTTCACCTGACAAAACTATCAGCCAGTGAAAAGTCCCTGCTCAACCCATATATATTATTCTGGAAAGCTGTAGCTCAAGGTTCTGTCTGTTAGGAAGATTTGCACTTCAAGCCCACTTCTGAAAAATGTTGGCATTTCCCTTTTCCAGTTGGAAAGCACTGCATTCTCATTGACCTATACACTAGTAAACTGGCTTTATGGGAATTCTGTATGAAGCCATATGCATAAAGAAAGAAAAGGATGGCAATGCAGAAAAATAGGTAGAATGTGAATATAAAATACTATCTCAGTCAACTTATTTATGATTTTACAAAGTGTCCAAGATTGATCTCCTAAAAACAGCTTCAACACAATGAGGAGCTAACTGTTGCTGCATACTTCCAACTCCATGACTTTGTAATAAGAACATTTGTTTATGATCAACAACCCAGGACACATGGTCACTTGGTATCTCATGTCAGCATGCCAAAAGAACAATTATTATCACAGAAGATTTTCCTCCAAAATCTGAGAGGCCTAGGCCATGATTCTGCCACCTGGCATTTCTAGAGTCTTCATATATTTTTTTCTAATCTTCAAGAACCTGTATACCTGGTCCTACGTTTAAAAGCTGCTTCTAGTACAACCTGGACCAGTTGATGAGTCTTTTCTTTCTATGAGACTCAATTTACAGCTGACAGTCTTTAGGAATATAAAGCAAATGAGTTATAAAACACCCACAAGTATGGTTTAAGATGCTTTAAAATCTAAATGAGTCCACAAGCATTATCGCTTTTTCTTATTGTTAGGTGACATATAGTCTTACAAGTTTTCTTTAACTTTTAAAGTGATTACTTTGAATGCTGCACACCACTGGATCTCTATAATCATCACTAAATTTCTGTAGGGTGCAATTCTCACCTTCTTCCTTGTATGTGTCTTACCTACACATGATTATTTTCTGCACACTGGCCTCAATAAAGGGGGCCAGCATGATATCCCGTGCAATGGTGAAATAACCAGGGTTCCTGAGGAACAAATCATAAGAAAGAACCAGAAAAGTTACATAATGAAATAATGCAGTTACACTACCGTCACTGAGAGACTGAAACAAATTGCTTCTGGAAATCTGTGCTTCTTGGGGTAGAGAAACTTGATTTGCTAGATAAATTGTTAACAGACCTGGTGCCAGAAATTGAGTTGAGGTGTTCTTCAACTTCTGGAGCAGCTGTTGATATTAGAGGTAACATATCACTAAACTTGTAACAATCTGCTGCTGAAAAGGGATGAAAATTACCTAATGACCACATTAGCACACATAAACCTGGGCTAGGAACTAAAGAAACTGTCTGTGATGACCCAGAAGTAGGAGGGAGTCTTTGAGAGTTGACTTTCTGCTTCTGCTCCTCTCTTATCCCTTTCCATCACAGATTTAGCCAAAATTTTTCAAGATTAGTGATCCTAAGAAAGATTTCAGAAAAATAGACATCTTAAAAAATCAGGTGTGGCATTTACAGGGAATTCAAACAAAGCATGGCTGTCATTGTAGTTGGGTTATGATATGAGACACTCAGGATTATCTGAATCGTTGTAATGTCCTTCTTTCAATCTTGGTGTCAAACTGTTTCCCAGTACATTTACAAGAATTTTAGAGAGGTACAGAACATAACCTATAGTATATAGTATATATAGTACCCTCTATATTCTATTCAGCAGCTCAGAGTCAGACTTGGTAGCCTATTTAGGAAATTTATGTTAAAGATAATAAAGTGATGATTATTTTGAGACATACATGGACGATCATAATCATCTGATGTCATCTGAGATTTTATAATCCTAATTTTTAATTTAAAAAAAACTCAAGTATTTAGAAGCAGCTACCTCATGACAACCTTTGTATTCCCCATTATTTCCATAATGGCTATCAGTCGTCATACAGCATGCCAATGCCTTGCCTTCATTGTGCACTTCTTTTCCATGGTCTCAGATGATACTTTAATAACTACTTGTCTCTGTAACATGGGTAACTAGCCTCTTGTTTTTGTTTTGTTTTGTTTTGTTTTGTTTTGTTTTGAGTCAGAGTCTCACTCTGTCGCCCTGGCTGGAGGTCAGTGGCATGCTCATGGCCGCCTGGCCTCAGCAGCCTCCACCTGCTGGGCTCAGCTCTTGTTTTTTAATGCTAATGAAACTCAAACCCTAGCAGGCATTGTTCGTTTTTTTGTTATATTTGTATAAATTTAAGGAATACAAGCGAAGTTTTGACACATGGCTTACTTTTAGTATTTTAGAATTTTTGGTTTCATCAGAAAGTTCTATGTCCATTTTTCTGCAAAAGTAATTACATTAAATAATTTTAGACACTGGTATTTTTTTCAGGGGCTTATTCTATTTTAGTTGATGGCGTATTTGTTAGCCAAAAAGGTTTAGATTTATGGTCATGAAATCTGATTAATTAAATTACACTTCTTAGTAAGAATCTTTTAAATAGAAGACTTCTTCAATTTTCGGAGTGTGATGGAAATGGAATGGAAAAAATATACATAGTTAGCAAAGAGATAGTCCTTCTATAAGGCCTTACCTTCATAGTTGTCTGCTCATTCTGTTTTTATAGAGATCACACTCCTGAAAGAGATCTAAGAGTCCATCTTATCTAAACCTTCAGTTCACAAAGAAGCTGATGCTGTACCCCTACCCCAATTAAACACTTCATTATATACTGTCGTATTCTCTAATTGCCTCTTACACGTATTACATTTCTAACAAGACTGTAAGCTCTTTGATAGCAGAGATAATTATCTTCTGTGTTTTTTTTTTATCTCCCTCACAGCTCTTAATACTTGTTGATTAAATGATTGATTTAATCAAGGATGCTCTCTTTTTTATCCCTTATGCTTCCAAGATCACTGGTCAGGTCACAGATTGAAGCACTCATGGCAGAAGATATTGTTAGTATGTAAAGAATTCCAGGTCCTTTGAATATAGTGTAGTTGGTTAATAAGGTAACTAAATAAAGTCAAATGACCCAATAATTAATGGAATAAAAATCAAGAGGAAGGATTACAAAAGGAATTTGTAAATTCAAACAAGCATTAGTTTTTCAAAATGATGATCATGATACAAATGGACTTTTGTTCACGATAAAAATGCTAGAAAGGTTTAAAATCCACTTAACATCTAAGTACAAAATGTGTGCTTCTGTGCATATGTATATACACTAAAGCTCATGAGTAGCCCAGATTTAGCCTGCATAATTATAATGCCAATTATTGTACAAAGAAAATCAATAGCTTAAGATTGGTCAAGGTATACATATATGTCTTAGTAATCTGACATTAAGTCATAGAAGTATCAAATAATATCTCTTCAATATTTTGAGAACTTGTATTTTACACGTGAAAAAAACCAAGATGGAGTGTTTAAGTGCATTGATGGTTTGTCCATATTTATTAAACAAATTTAGATCAGCTTAAATTGGTTATTTTAATGCTTTGTCTATGCATTCTGTAGTTCATGTAGCTTTCTTGTATTTTAGGGAGATGTTTTATAAATAATAACAAAGTTTAAAATAGTCACCTATTATGTTACATAATTTCATAAATGTTAATTTCACTTATCAGTCTATGAATTGCTTGAAGACAAAGTTTATATCTTATTTTTAAGTCATGGTGTCACTTTAGATATAATCTGTTCATCAAAGTAGCCACAGACAGTCAAGAAAAAAAGGAACAGAAACCCTACCATCACTCATAGTATCAATGGGAAGAGTGTTAAATAATTTATAGCCATCTTCATTGAATCACAAACAGAAAATAGTGAAAGAATAAAAGTAAAACATAACCCAGCACTACAAAAACTCAGCAGTGAGGTGATTAAAATCAAATAGAATTTAAAATTTTATCAACCCTAATCGATAAAATTCAAAATTAGAAAAAAGTTCTGTTAGCCGGGCTCGGTGGCTCAGCTTGTAATCCCGTGCCTTTGGGAGGCTGAGGTGAGTAGATTGCCTGAGTCCGCGGGTTCCAGACCCGCCTGGGCAACTTGGCGAGACCTCATATCTACAATAAATAAAAAATCAGCCGGGCATGGTAGCGCGCGCCTGTAGTTCCGGCTACTCGGAAGGCTGAGGCGAAAGGATAGCCGGAGCCCAGTGGGTCGAGGCTGCGGTGGTCGGGAGTGGCCACTGCACTCCAGTCTGGGCGATGGAGTGAAACTCCAACCAAAAAAAAAAAAAAAGAAAGAAAAAAGTTCTGTTAAATTGAATAAACAAGAAGAGACATGCATACATATAAACCATACAAATAATGCTTTAATACAGTAAAAACAGAAATTTCTTAAAATATAAAAGAATAAAAATGTTAAAAGAATTTGAGAGCTAGTGACTTACTTTGAAGACAAGCAAAGAAAATATAACAGAAGAATCATCAGAGTCCCTGAAAACAGCAACAGTAAAATCAACAACTAAAGCAAAAGAATACAAAATATATTAAAAGCTGTAATTCAATAGAGTGTGCCAATTTTTTTTGAAAGGTGACCTCCCATACTGAAACAGCACACATTTTCTTCTAATAATATAGACCCCAAATAGTCAATAAGAAGTCATATTCTACTAAAATGATTGAACATTAAACATAAAGAAAAAAATCATGTGGCATGAGAACAAAAAAAGTGTAAAATTTACAGGAAAGAAAATTAGAATATCATCTTGTTTTTTACAGATTGCTTTGTGTTTGAAGAAAATGGGATAATATATGTAAGAGACTTGAGAAAAAAAATAATGAGTCAAGTATTTTATATCCTTTAAAACTGACCTTCAACATGATATGCAAGAACTCAGGGAATACAGATTTCCTGAGTACATCTTAAGAAGTCTAACAAAGAGTGTGCTTTTGGCAACCCAAAATGTCTACAGAGACATATAGGCCTAAGTACTAGCAATGAGCATTAACTATGTGGTTGTTCATCCAATTAACACAGGGTTAAAAAGCGAGAATTATAGAATGTAAGTGAAACATAATCTGACAATGCAGGTTGAATACAAACACACAAAAAGAATGAAAAAGAGAGAAAATAGCACATAAAAAATTGTAATTTTAACTCCCTTTCTCTCTCTCTATCTCCTCTCTCAATTTACTTTTTATATAAACTATATTTTCCAATAAAAATTGCAATTTAATTTTGGGGTGCTATATAATTATTCTTAATTTGTCGTATTCTGAATTGTAATATGGGGTTAACCAGAGAAATAATTATAGGACATTCTAATTATAGTAATCCCTTGAATTTTGATGTGAATAAAAGAAAATAAAGATGTAAAAAATGTTTTGTTTTGTTGAGTTGGAGTCTCACTCTGTCGCCCAGACTGGAGTGCAGTGGCCGCTCCTGGCCACTGCAGCCTCGACCTGCTGGGCTCCGGCGATCCTTCCACCTCAGCCTTCCAAGTAGCGGAATTACAGGCGCGA
>NW_007246498.1:85340-128324 GCF_000164805.1 Carlito syrichta
TGAGCCACCGAGCCCGGCTAAAAAAATGTTTTAAATAAAATTCTTATAGTTCTGAATTTCGGTTGAAAATATTGGTATTTAGTCTTTAGACATAGCACTTCAAAAAAATGTGTATATTACTTCTGCTCACCAAAAAATAATCTTAAAAATCCAGGAGCGCCGGGCTCGGTGGCTCAGCCTATAATTCTGGCAACATGGAAGGCTGAGGCGGAAGGATCGCCGGAGCCCAGCGGGTCGAGGCTGCCGTGGCCGGGAGCGGCCACTGCAATCCAGTCTGGGCAACAAAGTGAGACTCCAACTCAAAAAAAAAAAAAAAAATCCAGGAGCAATAAGCAATGAGTGCCTACATTACGTCTAAATATCACATTAAAATAAACAACTTCAAGTAACAGTTGATTACCAATATAGAATATAAAATATGCAAGATTGGGACTAGATTTTTTTGGTTTATCAGATAGAAAGACAAATATCAAATCCACTATGTTCATGCCAAAAGGATTCAAGAGTCAACTTTTAAAGTGTCTCAAATATAGAAATTTTTTTGAGTTTTAATGTGAAGAAATATTGCAATGAAGTAAAACCCATAAAATGTTATTGAAATATAACCAATTTGTCATCTTCTAAGGATGACGGGGAAGCAATTATCTTTAAAACAGAATAAATCAAAACAAATCAAACACTAAACATGTATACTATTTTTTTTTCCCTAAATGAATTGTACCATTGGTTAACTAAATAGTAAAGGATATATCTTCTTATAAAATTATTCTGGCTATACATAAAAGCAAGAAGCAACTTTAAAAAACTGTTTTATTTTGAAGATGTGGCATACAATTCAGGTTTAGATATACAAATGTTCATCACTCAGTTACCTTTGTTGATGAGGTGTGTCCCCCCTCCCCTGGCAGTTTCCCACTACTGCCAATCCCTTTCTTATAGCATTATGATAATTGTTCAAGGTCCACTTATGAATGAGAACATGTGCTACTCAGTTCTTTGTTTCTGTGATAGATCACTCAGTATTATAGACTCTAAGTCCATCCAAGTTGCTGCAAAGTTCATAATTTTGTCCCCTTCAAGAAATGACTGAGTGACGTTTGGGCCATGAAAGCTCTGAACTCAGATTTCTCTATGATTAAACTAGAAAATAACCATTTTACAATCTCCAATAAATTAATGGACTAACCATTGAGCATAAAAAATATTAACTTCAAAAAATAAAAAAGCAAAACACAGACATTATATGCTTCCCAATGAAAGAACATACCACTACCCAGAGTCTTGCCACAAGAATTAAACATGAGTCAGATGATGTCTATGGATCCAGTTGCCATTTTTCAGGAAATACAGAAGGCAGAGAAAAAATAAAGCAGCATGAGGAAGCAAGCAGAGAAATTTAGACTTTAGGAAGCTGTAGGTAAAATCATCTAGATTATGAAGAGATACAAATAGATTTTAAGGAAATAGATTGCAAGAAGAAAAAAGAAATGGAGGAAAATCTGTAGATATAAGAAATCTTAGAGACAATATAGCAAGTTAAAAATAGGTAAAACTAAGTTATTGTGTCTAGAGATGCACACTTAGGTGTATCCCTAGGCATAATAAAATACTATAAAAATCAGGATTATGGACCCTTTTAAAGAGAGAGAAGAGAATATACCTAGGATAAAACACAGGGAAGGCAATCTGGCTCCTGATCTGACCTATGCTTAGAATTCATGATCTTCATCACTGTGTTAATTTGTCCTAGTCTGATTTAAAACTATTCTAATAAAACTTCAGTGATGTTTTTCATTGGAAAACAATTTCATTTACATATATTGAGAGATCACCCTGTGTTGAATAACTGACTAGGCATTGGTGATAAAACATAATACACACGGTCTCTTTTCTGGAGAAAAAGTGTTTTTAATGTGTTGAGAGCAGTCACAGTATCATTTATAATAAAAGACTGTGTGTATGTTTTCCAGTTAGATAGTTATATTTATACAGACAACATTTACATGAAGAGAAAATATACCAGAAATTTAGTTTAAGAAACCACAGATAAAAAATATTAGTATTTAAAATATTTAATGAAATTCTTAATAAAGTCATATTTTTATCCCACAATTTCATTTTAGAAATTTATCCTAAAAAATCTTACAAAGATTATCAGACAAGTAAGCAAATTTGTTTTTGATAACAACTTAGGTTATTTATTACCATTGATATGATAGAGTTTTTTATAACTCTATCATATCAATGGTAATAACCTAAGTTGTTATCAACAAAAAATTAATTTAAGAAGTGCTGATACATCCACACAATGAAAAGTTTTTAGATTAATTATAAATGAAAAGATACACCATATATTGAGTTTTTATTGCAATCTTTTTATTCAATAAAACAATGACACTGGACACTATTCATACATGACACTCCAATTTCATATTTCAAAAAAACTTTATACCGTATTTAACAGCAAGCAAATGATAAAAAGCTTTAGTTAATCGCCTTTTTCTCACTATAAGATATTTTGATTTTATTACAACACTTTTTAAAAGTAGGAAATATCTTCAATGTTGCTTTAGTCATTCAGAATACAGATACAGATAAATAAAACAATAAGGCATTTATTGTACTCCCCACCCCTCTTCTTAGTCTAAAAGTGCTCTTTTGTAGTAATCTTTTGGTTATGAAGCACTGAATCAGACGATGATTTTTTTGCAAACTTATATGCATGAAAATAATACTGGAATAAGAAAGTAGTTATGAATCTTATATTACTTTGGGCATGAATAACACAGCATTACCTATTTTCTTTGAGTGATAAAACATAAAAATTATTCATTTTCAACAGGAATTTTAAATTCATGGCTTACTTGAAATTGCATTTATTAATACTTCATTCCATTTTATTCAATTTCACTTTATAGAATTTTGAGTGTCCATTACACTAAGAGCTAGATTAATACAATGATAAAAATATCTTTAAAAATCCAAAATATTCTAATCAGATTATACTGACTATTGGAATGTTACAATAAACATACCAACAAATTACTAAAGAAGCACAAAGAGCTAATACTTTTGAGATATAAGCCTTAAAAAAAGTTAATGCAGAAAAGTGGAATTTGAAAGGTGAGAAGAATTTGGAAAGCTGAAGAAAATATATAAGAAATATCTGAGGAAAATGAAATCCCTGGATAATGGCATAGAAACACTAAACCAACTGCAGGTTTAGCAAAGTGAATAACTCTCTAGTATGAATGTCTCTCTAATAAGGAAGGTGGAAAAATGCATGGTTGGTACCAGGTCAATGTGCGTTTGGGCACTGTGTTGATAAATTTGTTTTTTTTTTGTTTTTTTATTGTGTCACCACAACACAATGCACATAAGAATGAAATTTATTATCTTAATCATTTTAAAGCATAAACATGTTGAATATATAGTTCAGTAGCATTATTCTGCAATTACCATCATCCATTTCTGAACTTTTCCATAGCTGAAGCTTTGTGCCCATTAAACAATAGCTTTCTATTCCTCTCTCCCACCTTTCTACTTTCTGCCTCTATATATTTAACTGCTCAAGGAATCTCATATAAGTAGAATCATAGAATCATGCAGGATTTGTTGTTTTGTGACTGACTTATTTCACTTAGCGCAATGTCCCAAATGTGTATCCATATTGTAGCACATGCCAGAATTGTATTCCAATATATATTTGTACCATGTTTTCTTTATTAAATTATCTGTCAAGGAAACTTAATTCAAGTGTCTGCCTTTTAGTTTTGTGAATATTGCTGCTATGATCATGAGTGTACAAATATCTCTTCGAATTTCTTATTTCAATTCCTTTGTGTACACAGCTAGAAGTGGAATTGCTGGATCATGTGTGCTGTGGTTTGAATGTGCCCTCTAAAACTCATATTAAAATTTGATTGCCATTATGACAGTATTAGGAGGTAGGACCTTTGAGAGGCAGTTGGGCCATGAGGATTCTGCCCTCATGAGTGCATTAACGTGATTATTGTATTTACTGTTATAAAACAGTGAGTTTGCCCCCTTTTCTGTACTCTCTCTGTCTCCTTCTCACTCTCTTTGCTCTTCTACTCTTCTGCCTTGTGAGAAACAGCATTCTTTCCTTCTACAGGATGCAGTGTTCAAGGCACCATCTTGTAAGTGAAGACTAGGCTCTTACTAGATGCTGAAACTTTGGTGCCTTGTTCTTGAACTTTCAAGCCTCCAGAACTGTGAAAAATAAATGTATGTTATTTATAAATTATTCACTCTCAGGTATTCTATTATAGCCACACAAAATAGTCTAAGACACTATGATAATCATACTTTTTATAATTAAGTTTTATTTTTTAATGATTTCTTTTTTAATTTTTGTTTTAAAATTGTAGGGTACAATTCAGGGTTAAGTATACAAATATTCATTGTGCAGGTACTCCTGTTGATGAGATGTGTCCCCTCTTCCCCAGGTAGATATGGACTACTGTCAATCCCACCTCTTTGTCCCACCCTCCTCAGTTTCCCACTACTGTCAAGCCTTTTCTTATAGTATTATGATAGTTGTTCAAGGTCCATTTATGAGTGAGAACATGTGATACTCAGATCTTCGCTTCTGTGAAAGATCACTCAGTATTATAAATTCTAATTTCATCCAGGTTGCTGCAAAGTTCATGATTTTGTTCTTCTTCATGGCTGCGTAATATTCCATTGTGTATATGTACCACATTTTTTAGCCAGTCCTCTTTTGATGGGCAGCAGAGTTGGTTCCATGTTCTTGCTATTGTGAACAATGCTGAGATAAACATACATGTGCAGGTATCTTTTTTATAAAGTGATTTGAGTTCTTCTGGGTATATTCCCAGTAGGGGGATTGCAGGATCATATGGAAGGTCAATTTTTAGGATTTTCAGGAATCACCACACTGATTTCCACAGAGGCTATTTTAGTTTACACTCCCACCAACAATGTAGAAGTGTTCCCTTTTTGCCACATCCTCTCCAGCATCAGTTATTTTTTGAATTATTGATGATGGGTATTCTGACTGGAATTAGGTGGTATTTCAGTGTAGTTTTAATTTGCATCTCCTTGATGACTAGTGAGGCTGAACATTTTTTCATGTATCTGTTGGCTATTCTATTACTGCATTTTTTAAAAAAAATTGTTTCTAGTATATATCAGTTTGCTATCACAAGGTATATATTAGTATATCACAGTTCATACGATTTGAAATTATTGATAAAATTAAATATTAAAATATTATAATTATTCAAGTAATTAAATGTTAGCGTCTAATTACTTTTGAACAGTACTATTCATTTCTCCTACCCTTATTATAACTAGTAACAATCACTGAGAAATAATAGCTAACTTGAAAGCATACAAGATTGATGTTTATTTCTCCAATTTTCAAAAAAAAGAATAATTTAACATTAACAATCAACAAAATTCTGCAGTTGACTAAAAACTAGTTTATGAGCTCTTGAAGAAGGAAGTAATGATCCCTAGAAGCAAGCATTGGTTCACTAAAGCATTATACACAAAAGTATTATCATTGTTATTATTTGAAAGATATAAGACAGGTGGATCACAGATTGGCGTAGATGTACTGAATCTGAATTTCAACAGAGAACTGCTTAAGACCATCAACAGTATACATTTAAACAGAATACAAAAATGTACTCAAAAACAGATAGTAGTGCCTGTACATGGATTCATCTGTGATAAGAAATCAAAGCTACACCATGCTTACTATATCAAACTGAGACAGCCTCTAAGAACCGAGGTATTCTTTTGACTTATCCAAATATTTCTATTTTCATTAACATTTTGATTAGTATATATATTACAATATATCAATTCATGGCCAGGTACAGTGATTCACACCTGTAATCCCAGCATTATGGAAAGCCAAGGCAGGAGGATCACCTGAGGCCAGAATTTTGAGACCAGCCTGGGCAACATAGAAAGACTTCATATCTACAAAAAATTAGCTGATCATTGTGGTGTGCTCCGGGAGTCTTTACTACTTGGGAGGAGTTCAATGCTTCAGTGAGCATTGATCACTCTACTGCATTCTAGCTTGGGTGGCCCATAGCAAGATGCCATTTCTAAAAAATAAATAAATAATACATTAGTTTATTAACTTAAAACATTTATTTGCCTCCACTCAAAATTAATATTTGATAAAATGTACTCTTCCTACCTTTTACAAACTTTTCTTGGAAATGTTAAATGAAACTAAGGATATGCATTTGAATAAAATTAAATGTGTCCTAAAAACAATCGGTGATTTTACTAAGGAAAAGCAGATGTCTTAATTCAAGTTACTCTTTAAGACCAAGTTTTTTATTTTTTATTTTTATTTTTTGAAAGTAGAAAGAAGTAATGTTTATTATTCACCTTTCACAGATTGGAAAGGGGGCCGACACTCAGAGGCAAGTGTGGTCTCAAAGGGCCAAGAACTGGGTATACTTAAGGGCCTTTGGGGTAAGGGGATTTTAGTCCAAAAGGAATATCCAGGGCTGAGGGTCTTTGATGTTGATTATCTAATGCTCTCAAATGATAGGCTAGATGGGAGGAGACAAGGGAAAGGGTTTTTCCTGCAAGAGACCTGTCAGACGTTTGCAATCCACAAACTCCTTAGCAAAAAGGTGGTGTTATTATCATTTCTATGGCTTCAGTCAGCTAAGGGGCCTGAAAGTTTCTTATAGATTATTATGTTAAACCATGTTTTGAATGGTTGGGCTGTTGGACTGTCCTGGTCTTGCATCTGATGGAAGACAGAACTTTTTGAATAGTTCATCTTAGCCAATCAATAAACATTTCCTCCATTTTTTGTATAAGTGAGTAATGACACAAAGCGTATCATTTATATTTCAATGTAATTAGTAAGCAAGAATTGCTGCATCGGAGATGGTGAAGAAATATAGAAGATGCAGGTCTGACTCTATTTCAGATTTAAGTATTATACTAATTTAGCATATGTAGTATATAGGAAAGCCAAGGCTTTCTCATATTTTCAGAGTTGAAGAATGTCTCTTACAGGTAATAGGTGTGCATTTATTGAGTGAATAAATCCATCGGTTAGAATCTAGCTCAGTAAGCATTGTCCCCCAGGAAAAGGAGAAGAATGATGAAAAAATAGACTTTTCTACATGTTTGCTCATCTTTTATGAAATCTTAACATGCACATGATAGATGCCTTTATTCTTCTATTTCTCTTTTCTTTTTGCGTATTGGCATAGAGGGCTCAAGGTCATCCATGTATTTTCAACACATGAATCTACAGCATGTTATTTTCTCCATCAGCTCACAAAGCGAAGCATACTATTTGTTCCATTCTATTCCTGAGGAAAACCCAGAAAATTGATACAACTGCAGGGTGCTAATCACACTTTGCTCTTATGGGAGGAGAAATATACTTTTTGTTTTTACATTTTTCTGAGTTGTCTTGGAAGCAAAACTGCCTCCAGCTACAAATGGGCTTAGTTGTCGAAGTCCATCTTATGGGTGTCACCTGCGGAGGTGAAGAGTCTGGAATAGGCCAGACACATTATGTATGGGTGGCCTTTTGTTTACAGCAGACAAAGCCAAAATCCCTGGGATTACTTGAAGATATCATATAACACACAAGATGGAGTTACTATTATTCTCCTCTAAGACATATAGTGTTTCCCCTGGGCAGAGAAAGGAACGCATAGCCAATCATATGAAGACAGAACCCATTAAAGATTTATGCAAGCCTGAATTACTTGGCTTGAAACTATTTTCTCTCTTTTTTTCCTCTTTTTTTCTTTAATAAGAGAGACAGTTCTTCCTGAACAGCAAAGCTGATGTAGATAGTATCACTGGTAATCCTTGGCTTAAACACAGGGCTTCTAAATGGCTTGAATTAGACTGGAAGATGGGACTGTTTGATTTTCCCTTCCTTTTTGTTTCTGTTTTTAAGACTCTGTCACCAAATGTCCCACTAAACTAGCATTTATGTGGGCTTGGGACCTCTGTGTGTAAGTTTCCTTTTAAGCATAGTCAATGAAACAGCTTTGAAGCTGTTGAACTGTGTAAATGTTATATTAACATTTTCTCTCGCAATTATAGACATTTACATGGTCTTGTTGAAATAGCACTTTCAGAGGGAGGAAAAAGATACCAGAAGTGAAGGTACACAATGAAATGAAAAAGCAGCAGTGTGCTCTATTTATTTAGTTTCTGAAATAAATCATTTCGACTTTTAATTTACATTTCTCTAGGATGGTGGTTAAGAATAGACAAACAAAGGATACTGAGAGAAATAATTTCATTTTGTTCCTTTGTTACATTAGATCATTTAATTTCCACATCTCACTTGGTTTGCATATGGAGATTTGGCCGATGCACCTTGTTCTTTAAATTTGCTAACTAATAGCAAGGACTCACAAAGCTCATTCTAAAGACCTAAGACTCATGGATGATGATTCAAAAATTATGAGACTACAAGTAGTTGTCCAGTTATAAGAAGAATGGCAAATAGAGTAAATTAGACATTAATCCAAAGTATTCCCAACTATCCATGTCCTTCTTTAACAGAAACCAGAACGTGCCTTCAAATTGAAAAGCGATTTCACTCATTCCAATAACTTCCACGTGTGTCACTGCATGTAGTCTGATGAACAGGTTAGAAAAAAAAAGATACAATCACTTAGACTCTAAGGAAACATTTTAGTAGTCTATTTTGTTCCCTTCCTACATATAGAACATTTACGGTGGCATAGTATTAGTAAAATACATGGTGACATTTTTTTTCTTTCACATTGATAGTACTAAATTTATTTTTTCTAAAGATTAATAATTGTAATCTTAACATTAGCTATACTGCCACAGAATTCTTTGCTCTTGATAGAACATTCTTTCTTCTGTTCAATAACAGACTTGTTTTATAGTATATAAAAATGTATATACTTCTTGTCTTTGTGCCAATTCAAAGAAAAGAGCATATCTGTGATGGCACTCTCTGTTGCTCAGCAAATGTGATCTCTTCACTCATCTGACAGTTGTTTTCTCTCCAATAGGGCACATATGCAAGATGGACAGATGCACTGATTCTCAATGCAGCACCACAGTTTGTTACATGCATTACA
Organism: Carlito syrichta; assembly: GCF_000164805.1. Lineage (NCBI taxonomy): Eukaryota > Metazoa > Chordata > Mammalia > Primates > Tarsiidae > Carlito > Carlito syrichta. Next base: position 94,457 of record NW_007246498.1, read on the forward strand.
GAAGTTGATAGCAGCAGTTTTCTATGTCTCTGTCTTCACCTCACTGAACTTTTATAATTAAACTTTAAAAAGTATTTTGCTACATAAGGACTTTGATAGTTTAGCTATCTGATTGATTTTTGATTCTTAAAATTATGTTCTGGAAAATGTAAATTGGCTGATCTTTATGATATCTATAGACACATATTATGTTAAAATTCACACAAATATATTTATTCTTAGTATTTTTTCATTGTCCCACTTGATAATCTAAATGCTAGCATCCACCATGGTAATCTGCCGTTTCTCAGATAAGAAATGGAATTTTACTTGAAATAAAAACTCAGTGTTTAGATATTATATGAAAAAAATGAATTGCAATTTTAGGACAAGAAAAGTTATTGGAATCACATTCACAAATTTTATTATCAGATAATAAAACTGAGAGAAATTAAATACTTGTTAAAGGAATAGTCAAAACTATAATCATCTATGTTAAAGATAACATAAAATATTATTTTTGACGTGCATCTTAACTTTACCTAAAATTTTAAATTAAGCACAAGGTTAATTATTTATTATTTTATTTTATAAAACATTAACATAAATTTTATTGTAATTGAATGTTTATGTCAACTTACGTGATTAAAGTGTTCAAATAAAAACAGAATTAAGCCGGGCTCGGTGGCTCAGCCTGTAATCCCGCCTTTGGGAGGCTGAGGTGAGTGGATTACCTGAGCCCGTGGGTTCGAGACCCGCCTGGGCAGCGAGACCTCATCTCTACAATAAATAAAAAAATCAGCCAGGCGTGGTAGTGCATGCCTGTAATTCCGGCTACTCGGAAGGCTGAGGCGGAAGGATCGCCGGAGTCCAGCAGGTCGAGGTTGCGGTGGTCGGGAGCGGCCACTGCACTCCAGTCTGGGCAACAGAGTGAGACTCCAACTCAAAAAAAAAACAGAATTAAGTGGTTGAGTTCATCTTTTTGATAAAATGCCAGTTCTAATAGTCTCAAAATTTCCCTCTAGTTGAAAATTTCTCAGAAAAATTATTGCTTTGTTCAGCAAATAAATCTATCTGGAGACATCCAATCTTTTCTTAAAAATAAAATCAGGAAATTTGTCTTGAGACCTTATCAGGCCCAAAATTTCCTTATTCATTGTCAAAAGTGAGTTTAGAGTTTCAGATTTTTTTAAGATAAAGTGCTTGGATAACTTTTGAACACCTAAAATCTCCTGAAAAAGCATATTCAAGGAACTAAAGGAAAAATCCACAATATAAAACATTCTTGGGATTTGGAATGATATTTTGATGAGAAATTCACAAAGTTATGAACATCAAGGAGTCAGAGAAAAAACATTCCCAAGTTGATAAACCATTAATAATTTGAGAAAATACCAAAATTTATGTATCCGTTTTATATGGCCAACCAGACTAATGTTAGCAGGACTCATTTATCTAAGAATGCCAAATTCTCTGAAATATAAACAAAAAAACTGACAGGAAGCAAAAATGTATTTTAAGAATCCAAAATATATTCAAAATATAAAATATTTATAGTATATATATATATATATAAAACCTTGTGTTTCCCTTCATTGTCCACTTATTCTCATTTTGCATTCAATAATAATAAGTTTAGTAATATCAGTTTCAAGAAATTAAAAAGTTTCTGTGTATTACTTAGAGCACCAAATGTCCGTTTATAACTTTATAGCAGAAGGTAAAACTACAAAGTTAATATACAAATTGCTTGAACCAGATTAGTAAAATAAAAGAGACAAAAAGTAATTGAATTTCAGATATATTTTAGAGGTTGAACCCTTGGAGTTTCTTGACAAATTGGATCTGTGGCGTGAAGGAAAAAGAGAGTCAAGAACGATTCCCCCCATTATATTTTCTGAACCTGGAAGAATAAAATCAAATGACATAAACAATAAAAAAATTATATAAGGTTATCAAGGAAGGAATGTAGGAAGAAAATCCCAAATTACAGAATATTCATTTGTTCTTTATAACCATGACTCTGTCTGGACTATCAAGAAAATATTAAATAATATTTGTTATACTGTAATTTCTTATTATGTATGCACTTACATGAATTTAATTATGTGGTTTCTGGAGAAAGATGGAGATAGGGTTATACAAAGAAAGGTAAGCTATACCACCTGACAGTCTACTAAATAAGACTATATCTAGGAGTGAAGATTAAATAAAAGACATAAATTTGATGTTTCTTAAATCAGTTATGTTTACCATGTGTGTCTTATAGTGTGAGTTTCTTATGATATGTTTTTGAGATGCTTTTGCTTTTGTTTTTTATATATCATAAACTTTAAGTGAAAGCCAAATTATCTACAAGCCACTTTAAAAGGGATAGGTTGCCATTATCAAGAGACAGTAAGTTGCTCTCCAATATGAATATATACTCTGTCATGTATACTAAAGTTTACCTTCAATCTCATAGATTTTCAACAGTAATAAGGCTCTCATTGCTACAATGAGACAAACTTCAGCTATTCTGAATTTGTGTGAGTCAATTCCTGAATTTCAAATTACTTGAGTTTCAGATACATATTCATTATTATGATAAAAATATAAGTTTTCTAACATTCAGATATGAGTCACAAAGTATGTAGGATGATATTACCAGAACTTAATTTTTCTTTTTTCATTGCAGATTTTCTTTTAGAACAGTTTTACTTTTTAACATCTGTGACTGCAAATTTGTAGAAGAATGCTTTCAGTCATCTCTCTCTTTTTTAACTTACTGACATTTTTAATAGTCATATTTTTCTTCAGTCTAATATTGTGTAATTTTAAGCTTCTTGTAGTATGTTGAAAATGGATCAACAATTATATAAAGATAAAAAATGAAAAGACAAAACATAATCATTATTATAACAGAAATCAGAATGATGTTAAATTAGATTTAATAGTGACAATCAATTTTATAAAATTTATAAATATAAAATAAATATAAAATATAATATAAAATATAATATAAATAAATATAAAATAAATATAAAATAGTGACAATCAAATTTATAAAATTTCTGAAGGAAAAAGCTTGATTTAATTAAATTCAAACAAAATTTATGAAGAACAAATTATAACCAAGGAAATTACTAGCTTTTGCAAAAAGATACAAAAATTTAAAAGGAATATTTATCTTGTCCTCTTCAGACTCAATATCCAAGAATAAAATGTATAGACTTTACTTCATTGCAAGTTAAACCAAGATCCAACTAAAAAAAATACTGAGAAAGAGTTTAAAGATAGCAAAGACATAATCTGTGACTAGATATGTAGTATGTTTAAATATCAGATTCAGGCAGTAACATACAATGATTTTTTCCAAAAGCCAAACAAAAATTTTTATATACTGAGCATTATTTCTGAATAAATAAAAAATTTTTCCTCATTATTTTTTAAAATACTGCACACTATGATGGGAAGGGAATTATATTTTCATGATTTAAATTATAACTGAGAAAAAATAGTACCCATCTAAGCATTCCTGAAGAGTCACAAGATAGAATCAGCTTTCACATCCTTTCCTGAAAACTAGCTTGTGTGTCATGTCTCAAGACTAGGAATTTCTCAATTAGTTCTTCTACCCAGGTTCTGAAAATGGAGAGAATGTTCAAAACAAGCAACTTTTCAGGTACTTCGCCCAAATAATTCTCCTAATTTCTACTGCCATTTCATAATCTTTGCTCCAAATACATTCAACTACATATTGATTCCCCAACTTATGCAATTTTATGTTTCCTGATTTTCAGGTGTTGATTTCTTGGCCCATAATTCCCTTTCTCTCTCTTCTTTTTTTAATTTAAAGTTGTAGGGTACAAGTCAAGACTGTGTACATAAGTGATTTAGGTACAGGTGAAGTTTTGGGCCTCCCATTGGACCTCACTTCACCTGGATTACGATCATGCACCCTTATTGATGTTATGTGACCCTCCCATCCCTCCTCTGGCAGTGTCCTGCTACTGCCAATCCTTTTTTTTGAGTACTATAATAGGTGTTCAGAGACCAGTTATGAGTGAGAACTGTAGTACTCATTTCTTTGTTTCTGTGATAGATCATTGAGTATTATAGACTCCAAATCCATCCAAGTTACTGTGAAGCCCATCATTTTATCCTTATTTATGGCTGTGTAATATTCCATTGTGTATATGTATCACTTTTTTTTATCCAGTTCACTTTCAATGGGCAGGATGGTTGGTTCCATGTTTTGCTATTGTGAATAGTGCTGCAATAAACATGCATGCACAAGTATCTTTTTTGTAGAATGTTTTGAGTTCTTCCAAGTATATTCCTAGGAGGGGGATTACTGTGTCATATGGAAGGTCAATTTCTAGTTATTTTAGAAATTGCTACAATGTTTTCCATAGAGGTTGAATTATTTTGCACTCCCACCAACAGTGCAGAATTGTTCCCTTTTCTCCACATTCTCACTAGCATCTGTTGTTGTTTGTTTATTAATGATAACCATTCTTACTGGGGTTAGGTGGTATCTCAATGTGGTTTTGATTTGCATTTATCTGATGATTAATGAGGTTGAGTACTCTTTCATGTTTCTGTTGGCTGCCTGTATATCCTTTTTTTAATGAAACTTTCTTTTTTTTCCTTTCAGCACATTTAAGTTCCTTGTAGATTCTGGATGTTAGGCCTTTGTCTAATACAGTTGGCAAATATTTTTTCCCATTCTGTGGGACATCTTCCCTCTCTCTTGATGGTTTCTTTTGCTTTGCAGAAGCTTTTCAGTTTGATGAGGTCCCACTTGTCTATCTTATCTCTCATGGCATGGGCATCTGGGGCTTTGATCAGGAATTAGTTGCCTATACCAGTGCTCAAAGAGATCAAAGAATACACAAACAGAAAAATATTCTATGCTCATGGATTGAAAGAATCAACACTGTTAAAATGCCCATCCTACGAAAGGCAATCTACAAACTGAATGCAGTATCCGTTAAATTATCATCATCATTCTTCTCATACCTTGAAACAACAATACAGAAATTCATATGGAAACAAATACAACCACAAATAGCCAAAGCAATCTTCAGCAAAAGAAACAAAGCATGTGGTATCACACTCCCAGACTTTAAACTTTATTATAAGGCCATAACAATCAAAACAGGCTGTATTGGTACAAGAACAGGTATATAGATCAATGGAACAAGATAGAGATTCTGGAAGCAAAACCTCAATTTCTCAACAAACTCATCTTCAACACAGACCCCACCAATAACCACTGGGGAGAAGAGAACCTGTTCAGTAAATGGTGCTGGGAAAACTAGCAGACCATGTGCAAAAGAATGAAACAGAATCCCTACCTATCACCATACACAAAAATCAACGCCAAATGGGTCAAAAACCCAAACGTAAAACCTCAGACTATAAGAATCTTAGGAAATGCTAGAGAAATTGGAATAGGCAACCCTTTCTATTTTCTTATATAATAGGTACCTCTTATGCCCTTTTTTTTTTAATTTAATTTTTTTGGGGGGGTACAGGATAGATTCCTCTCTGCAAAAAGCCTCAGTTTTCCTTTGTGAAATAATGTGTCCCCTTTTCCCTTGTTTCATTTATATGACTCAGGTGTGATTAATTCATTCCTCCACGTATCCTTTGCCCAAACACTACATGTGAACATGTGCTTCGTGTTATATATTCCTTTCCCCTGGTGATTAGGTAAGAAATAGGCATTCATTCATGTCAGATCAATGAGCCTCACTCTCAGGGCTTTTGCCACATTGGTTGAAAAGAAAACCCAGTCTTGTTTGGGGGATTGATGACCAGCTAGACCAGAATGCTGGGGCTGTTGGCATCCACCTTTTCTCCACAGGAGTTAATTCACTTAAGAATGAGCCAATAAAAAAGAAAACTAGGGAAATAAAGCAAAAGCATGGAGAAGGATAGATTCTTGATATATTATGTGGTCTAAAGTGTTTTACTCTTGAATTTTTCATTCATTTGAGCCAATGCAGTTTCCTTCTTAACCCAGGCTTTGTTTTGAGTTTCTGCCATTTCCAAACAACTAATATCTGTTCATTCAACTTTAGAATCCCATCCCAAGCACAGCCTCTATAAGCTCAGGATTTGTCCTTGACCTCTCAATCTAGTTCAGCAGATTCTGTGCCCCTAGAGAGCCCTAAGGTAGCTTTACGTTTTCATTCTTCACACTCTCCCATAATCACAGATATAATTCTGTCTTCCCAGTTATATTGTAAGATACATGAGGAAGTGGGGTCAAGTAGTCATTTGTTTCATTTAATTTAGAATACATATTAGGGAAACAATTAATATTGGTTAACTAAATGAATAAATAAAAGAGTCGACCAGTCACAGAGGCTCAGCCTGTAATCCCAGCATTTTGGGAGGTCAAGGTGAGAGGATTGCCTGGGGCCAGGGGTTCGAGACTAGCCTGGGCAACTTGGTGAGAGCTCATCTCTACAATAAATCATACACACACACAAAGAGGCTAGCTGGGCATGGTGGTGTGCATCTATAGTTCCAGCTACTTGGAAGGCTAAAGCAGAAGGATGGCCTAAGTGCAGCAGGTCGAGCTGCAGTGACCGTGAGTGTGCCACTGCACTCCAGCCTGGGTGACAAGAGTGAGACTCCAATTTAAAAAAAAAAAAGAATCAATAGAAGAATGACCAAAATTATTTGTGTGTGAGGTCTTTGTGCAGAAATCTAAGATAGGGTCTTAAGAAGCACGTGAAATCACTTTGAAGTTTGAACAAGTTGATGGTATATATAGTGAATCAACTGAGAAGATTGTCTAAGCCTGTGGAACTTATCAGGGATATTTTCATAGAGGTTACTGAATAAACTAAAATTGGTCAGTTAGAAGAGTATTAAAATTTGGAGAAAGCAAACAGTGTAATTTTTTAACAAATGAAACTATAAAAAATCGCAGGAAAAATAACTACAATTGGCCGACTTACAATGTTCAACTTATATCTGTAATCAGTTTACATAGTAATGAAAAGTAGTTGACATTCAGATATTAGGTCTAGTGTCCATAAGAAATTTTCTTTCCCTTTTTATTCAATTGCCCATGATTTTTCTCTTCTACTTCTTCATTTCCCATTTCTATTAAAATGCTCTAGGTCATCCAGACTCAAGGTCTTCCTTGTCTGGGATGATTTCTTCTGAGGCAGAATTTGTAATAAAAAAAAAAAAAATGAAAATAGGCCCCCAGCCACCTCCTTCTTTCTCTTCATCCTCACAGTGTCCTGATTACCAATGAAGTTGGGCACTTTCTTAACTGTTCAAGGGCCACTTGCATTCCTTCTTCAATAAAACCTCCAGTCATTTATTTTGCCTATTTTTCCATGTGTTTGCTTTTGTTGTTGAGTCACACCTTTCTTTAAATTTTCAGGATATTAGGTTATATTAATGTGATGTTACAAATATCTTCTCTCACTTTGTGATTTGTGGCTACTCCCCAACACACACTTACACTTAGTGTGTTTTAATGAAGAGATGTTCTTGAATTTAATAGAACTGAATTTATCAATCTTTTCTTTTATGCTTATGGTTTAATGTGTCGTGTGTAAAAGTTCTTCTGTATTCCCAGAATCACGAAAATATTTCTGCGAATTACTTTCTAAAAGTTTCATAGATTCATCTTTTACATTTAGAACTTCATTCATCTGGTATTAATCTATGTTGCGGTGTAATGTAGAGACCAATTTTTTTCTGCCATAAAAACAAAGGCGAAATATGGCTAACCAATTGCTCCACCACCATTTATTGAACTGTTCATCCTTTCTCCAGTATTCTGCAATGCCAGATCTGTCTTGCATCACATTTTCAAGTGGCAGGCCTTCTGCTGGTTTTGTGTGTATATGTGTATGTGTGTGTGTGTGTGTGTGTGTGTGTGTATATGTGTGTGTGTGTGTGTGTGTGTGTCTTTCTGGGCACCACCACCATACTTTCTTAGTTATCAGATATAATTTTTGATACATAACAGATATCAAAATAGCAGTCCCCCTTTCTACCCAACCTTGCTCTCCAGGGTATTTTAACTAACCTCTTGTCCCTTTATTTTTCTCCATATATAAAAAATTTAACTTGCCAAATCCTGTAAACAAATATACAAATAATTAGACAATCAAACCTGTTAAGATTGTTATTGCTATTGAATAATTCTATAATTTAGCAAACATATGACAGCTGCAATACTGAGACTTAAATTTTAAGAAAATGAAGTCTTTCCTTATTTACTTAGATATTTTTAAATTTGTTTTTTAAATATTTATCCAAAAGTCTCACATATTTTATTAGATTTTTTTCTAATCTAATTTTATCATTTTAAGTACTATTATTAATCATATTTTGATGCATTTTCTAAGCTTTTTGGTTTTTGTATTAAGATTGCTTTCTGTTTATAGCAGCGTTGTTATTGATATTCTTTGAGATTTGAATATAGACAGTGTGGGTTTTATCTATCTAATTTTTAAAGCTTTTATCTATTTATTTTCATGCTTTCCTAAGCTGGCTAGCACCTTTAGTAAAATGTTTAATTGATAACGGTCATATTTATCTTGCTGTCCTATTAAAAGGAATTCATTCAGTCTTTCCAATTAATCGCTCTGTTTATTATAGATTTTCTATTTATAAAAAAATTAATAAAACATTTATTTATAAAGATCCTATTTATAAAGACATTTTCTTGTGTTGCTTTTTACTAACTTTCTTTTTTATTTCTAAATCAAAGTTTAATTGTATCAAACAAATTGCTTTTATTAAGAAATTATATGTTTCTCTCTTATTTAATATTATGGTACATAAAAGTCCCCTCTGTAACTCTGGAGTAACACCATCTTAGTCATGATATATTACTCTTACAGGATACTATTTTCTATTTTTTTATTTTGAAGGTTTCTGTTCTAAGTGAATTTAGTCCCTAGTTTTTATTGTTTGTGCTATCCATATCAGTTTTTAGGACAAAAGTTAGACTATTTCATAAAAATAGTGTTTCTATTTATCTGCAGCCTAAAATGTCATGTGTAAGACTAGATTAATTTGATGATTGAATAATTGATTTTTTTTTGGTAAAAGTATCTGAACTTGTATTCTTTATGGGAAGTTTGTAGTTTAGTTTATATATACTTTATATAATCCTATCACTATTTACATATATAAATCCTTCTATTTTCTCTTTTTTATAGGTGGTAAAACTGAAACAGAGGAATATGAATTAACTTGATTATGTCAATACCATAAATAAGTTGTGGAGTTTAAATATAACACATACAATCTGGTTATGAAATAAGGACTTAAAACCATATAGACTATACGTTTCTTACTCTCTACATCTACAGTAGGAGCTCTGCTCTTTTATTTTCCTAAACTCCTTTATTTTTGCCTTTGCCTTTTATATCTTGTTCCATCTTCCCAAAGGTTTATCAACTTTATTAGTTTTTTCAAGCATCTACATTTGTTTTTTAAAATTCTTTTATTATATATTAGCTTTCATTCATTATAAATTTTATCTTTATAATTTCTTTCCTTCTAATTTATTTTAGTTAATGATTCTGCTGTGTTTCTGTGCCCAACCTCTCAAGAATGGTTCTTAAACATTAATATTATTTTCTTTATTTTATAAGGATTGAATTTTTTCTTTTGAGTACTAAAAACTTCACCTGTGTGGCACAGGTTTCATATGTGGGGTTTTCATCACTATTCTATCCTGAACACTTTTTATTTCCAGTGTGAGTTTTCTTTCCTATATAGGTCAGCTTAAAATGTGTTTCTAAGTTGTTTTGATTTGGCTTTTTCATTTTGTTTTGTTTGTTTTTTGTTATTATTATTTATTTTCAACATAATCACTTTGTGGTTAGAGAACATAATTGCTATGTTGATTGTTAAACTTTACTTTATAACCCAGTACATGTTCAAAATTTAGTACAGCATGTGTTTGAAAAGAATATCCACTTTGCAGTTATTGAATGAAATTTTATGTGACTTAGAGTTAACTTGTTTTGTTGATTAAAGCTTCCATATTGCTGGGCTCGGTGGCTCAGCCTGTAATCCCGCGCCTTTGGGAGGCTGGGGTGAGAGGATTGCCTGAACCCGCGGGTTCAAGACCCGCCTGAGCAACTTGGCACGACCTCATCTCTACAATAAATCAAAAAAATTAGCCAGGCATGGTAGCGCACGCCTGTAGTTCCAGCTACTTGGAAGACTGAGGTGGAAGGATCGCCAGAGCCCAGCAGGTCGAGGCTGCAGTGGCCGGAAGTGGCCACTGCACTCCAGTCTGGGCGACAGAGTGAGACTCCAATTCAGAAAAAAAAAAAAAAAACTTTCATATTTTTATTGACATTTTTGTCTGCTTTATCTATCTACTTTTGAGAAAGGCATTTAAAAGCGTCTATGCTATCATTATAGAATTTTATGATTTTTCTTTGTAGTAAGGATGATAATCTTTATTTTTTTAAGATTATGTTATTCAGTGCATGGGAAATTAAAACTTTATTTTTCTGGTAAATATTTTTCTTATTTTTGCTGCCTTTATTATTGGACAGACTTTTATAAAAATTTAAAATTCTGCTTTCTATTGCCAAAATCTATAATACTATGAGAAGGCGATCAGTAGTAGTGGGAAACTGTCATGAGGGGATAGGATTGGCAGTTGAGGGAAACTGCTAGGGGAGGGAGGGGCATACCTCATCAACAAGGGTACCTGCATAATCAACGTTTGTATACCTAAACCTGAGTTGTACCCCACATCTTTATAATAAAATAAATAAAAAATTTTAAAATGTTAAAGTCTGCTTTAGTCTTACTCATATGGCTGCATCAGCTTTCTAGATATCATGCACTCCATTATTTTTATTTTAGTAGCTTCATAAGTGAAAATGCTAATTTAACTTATTGAAGTCTAAATTAATCATTGTATTTATTCTCTTTGAGAATAATCAAACAGCTCCTCACTATGTGTATGCATTTTCTCTTATAACTTAATTAACTTCAATCTATAATTAATATTATTGTTATTTTTTTATTTTATTTTTTCATTTTTATTTTTATTTTATTTTATTTTATTTTGAGTTGGGGTCTCACTCTGCCACCCAGACTGAAGTGCAGTGGCCACTCCCGGCCACTGCAGACGCAACCTGCTGGGCTCAGGCGATCCTTGCGCCTCAGCTTTCCAAGTAGCTGGAATTACAGGCACGCGCTACCACGCCCAGCTCATTTTGATTTTATTGTAGAGATGAGATCTCGCCAAGTTGCTCAGGTGGATCTCGAACCTGTGGGCTCAGGCAATCCACTCACCTCAGCCTCCCAAAGGTGCGGGATTACAGGTTGAGCCACTGAGCCCGGCTATATTTTTATTTTTTTATGTTAAAATTGTGGAGTTCAATTCAGTGTCGAGTATACAAATATTCATTGTGCAGGTATCCTTGTGGATGAGGTGTGCCCCCCGCTTCTCCAGGCAGTGTCCCACTACTGCCAATCTCACCTCTCCACCCTTCCATGCCTCCACAGTTTCCTGCGACTGTCAATCCTTTTCTTATAGTATTATGGTAGTCCATTTATGAGTGAGAACATGTGATACTCAGTTCTTTTTTTCTGTGAAAGGGTACTCGGTATTATAGACTCTAAGTCCATCCAGGATGCTGAAAATTTCATGATTTTGTTCTTCTTTATGGTTGCGTAATATTCCATTGTGTATATATACCACATTTTTTTATCCAGTCCTCTTTGGATGGGAAGCACAGTTGGTTCCATGTTCTTGCTATTGTGAACAATGCTGAGATAAACATACGTGTGCATCTTTTTTATAGAGTAGGTATCTTTTTTATAGAGTGATTTGAGTTCTTCTGGGTATATTCCCAGTAGAAGGATTGCAGGGTCATAGGGAAGGTCGGTTTTTAGACATTTTAGGAATCGCCACACTGTTTTCCACAGAGGCTGTACTAGTTTACATTCCCACCAACAGTGTAGAAGTGTTCCTTTTTGTCACATCCTCTCCAGCATATGTTATTTTTTAAGTTATTGATGATGGCCATTCTGACTGAAGTTAGGTGGTATCTCAGTGTGGTTTTGATTTGCATTTTTTTGATTACTAATGGGGCTGAACATTTTTTCATGTATCTGTTGGTTGCTCGTATGTATTCTTTTGATAACTGTCTATTCATATCTTTTGCCCACTTTGCAATGGGACTGTTTGTTTTTTCTCTTCAGCACGTTTGAGTTCCTTGTAGATCCTAGATGTTAGACCTTTGTCAGACATAGAATTGGCAAACACTTTTTCCCAGTCTGTGGAAGTTTTTTAATTTGGCATATTTGTCTCCCTGCTCTCTTGATGGTTTCTTTGACTTCGCAGAAGCTTGTCAGTTTGATAAGGTCCCACTTGTCTATCTGATCTCTTATGGCATGGGCACTTGGGGTTTTGATCAGGAATTGGTTGCCAGTTCCAATTTCCATAAGAGTATCTCCTGCATTTTCTAAGGTTCTTATAGTTTGAAGTTTTACATTTAGGTCTCTGATTCATTTAGAGTTGATTTTTGTGTATGGGGATAGGTAAGCGTCCTGTTTCAATCTTCTGCATGTGGTCTGTCAGTTTTCCCAGCACCATTTACTGAATAGGTTCTTGTCTCCCCAGTGATTGGTGGTGGAGGCTTTGTCCAAGATGAGTTGATTGAGAAATTGAGGTTTTGCTTCTGGAATCTCAATTCTATTCTATTCTTGTACCAATACCAGGCTGTTTTGATTATTGTAGTTTTATAATAAAATTTAAAGTCTTGGAGTATGATACCTCCTGCTTTGTTTTTTTTTTTTCTTTTTGACTGAGGATTGTTTTGGCTATTCATGATTGTTTATGTTTCCATATGAATTCATGTATTGTTGTTTATGGTTAGTTTTAAAAGTCAGTCACTCTTTAGGAGAACTATTTTGATCATTTTTTTTCCTTGTTTTTTCTTGCATCTCATACTATCATCTGATAATGTTAAAGATGAATTAAACACATATTTAGTTTGTTTTTCCTTAACAGGATACTATTAGTTGTAAAGTCATACAGGTAAAGTTTGGGCCTCCCTCTGGTCCCCAATTCTCCTGATTTGAGATCTGGTACCCTTATTGATATTATGTGCCCCCACCCCTTCCCCTGGCAGTGTCACACTACTGCCAATTCCTTTCTTGTAGTATTATGGTAAATGTTCAGAGTCCATTTATGAGTGAGGACAAGTAGTACTCAGTTCTTTGTTTCTGTGATAGATCACTGAGTATTATAGACTCTAAATTGATCCAAGCTGCTGTGAAGTCCATAATTTTGCCCTTCTTTATGACTGTGTAATATTCCATTGTGTATATGTACCACATGTTTTAATCCATTCCACTTTTGATGGGCAACACACTTTGTTTCATGTTTTTGCTATTGTGAATAGTGCTGCAATGAACATGTATGCACAAGTATCTTTTTTGTAGAATGATTTGAGTTATTCTGGGTATATTCCCAGAAAGGGGATTGCTGAGTCATATGGAAGGACAATTTCTAGTTATTTGAGAAACCGCCACACTGCTTTTCAGAGGTTGAATTACTTTGCACTCCCATCAATAGTGTAGAAGCATCCCCTTTTATCCACATCCTTGCCAGCATCTGTTGTTTTTTGTTTTATTAATGGTGGTCATTCTTACTGGGGCTAGGTGGTATCTCAATGTAGGTTTGATTTACATTTCTCTGATGATTAGTGAGGCTGAGCAAAAATTTCAGTCTTATTTGGTCAAAACGACCTTTAAGTCATTCTTGCTCTGTACAAAAATATATGCTATGCGAAGAATTCCAATTGGCAGTTATATTCTCTCACCACACTAAAAATAATAATCCTCTTTTAAGACTTCCAGGTTACTACTGCAGTTCTTAGTGTACTTTTCTTTCTCATCTTGTTAATATGGTTTTATATTCCTGATTCAGTGGCCCAACACTAGAGAAGGACCAAAGATCTTTCTATCTAAATTCAGGAATGCAAACTCACAGTAGGCATGGCATGGATAGTCTCATTATGTCCATTTTTGCTCTATCTCAGGTTTCTCGATTCCAGCACTATTGTTTAGCAACATCTCTGACCTCTGCTCTCTAGATCCCAGAAGCACATTGCAACCACACACCCAAGTTGTGATAGACATTGGTCTCGAGATAGTACCAAAACCCCCTTGTTTGGTAAGTGAGAGAGAAGAGCAGCACAATTGTCCTAGTTGAGAACTGCTGTTCTAATCCAAAGGACCCTATAGTTAGGGATAATTCCTTCTAAATAGTTACTTGATGTTGATGTTTTATTCTAATTTACACTACTGTAAGTTTTTGTGTTTTCATAGATATTTTGAAGGAAAATAAGGTATCATTGCATCAAATAGCAAGAATCTATTTTGGAGCTAAATATTAAAAAATATTTTAAATACTTATTAAATGTTAAAAGTTACTGGTATTGTTGTTATTGAATTTTATATCTACTCGGCGGTAAATGTTTTAAGGTTGATCTAGAAATAGAAAATAAGATATAACAAGGAAGATTTATAACAAATATTTTAATTTTTCCCAGTTCTCTTCAGTCACTACAACAACGATAGTACCTCAAAGGTTTTTTATAGTAAAAAAATTTTAAAACTATTTATTCCATTTTAGAGGACTCTTATACAGACATCAAAGACATTTTTAAGGGTTCACATCCTGGATTTATCAAGAAAGTAGAAAAATAAAGTGGATACACGAACACACATATATATATCCTTCCAAATTTGTTTATTCACACACATACATATATACATTTATATCTATACATATATGTTTACACACACACACAAAACATCATTTTACAAACAAGGGAACAAAAGTCCTATATTCAATAGGACCTATCTTTTTATTACTTTATGGTTGTCTACCTCACCATATCTTGCTTGTAGTATTAACTTGCTTAGCAAAAACTATGTATAAATAAAAGACAAATATAAATTTTATTAACATTTCTGCTCATATTATTTTATTGTTTTAGTGGTGACTGATTAAAATATATTTATTAGATTATATGTCCAGATATATAAAGGCAAAATCAAATTATAGTTAGTAATAAGCAGAATATCAACAATTTTAATAAGCAATTAATGAAAAGTGTATAGTATTCAGGAACCTGATTCTTGGGCAGAAAACAGTCTACTGCGCTCTAGCAAAGGGAGTTGCTAAGGAAAACACAGTTTAATAGGTTGCATTTTTTTTTGTGCGAATCACATTTAAATAAAAACATTACAAGTAAAATGCATGACCCATTCCTTTTTCTCATAAATGTAATAATTAAATGTAAGTGTAAGGTCCTACCTCCCTAAAAACTATTGAGTGATTTTATGACATTTTCTTAATTTTTTTTGTATTTTATGTATAGTAAATGCTGCCTTCATTTTTAAGGGAAAACCATGAAATGGCATCACATGGACTAGCAAGGAGACATCATGCCTGAATATTGGCAATTGTAAATTATAGCAAATTCTTTAGGCAAATACAGTGATTTCCTCTGAAAAAACACCAAATGAATACAGAGTAACAAAGCATTACCAAGATTATTCTTATAGGCTTTAATATATGAAGAGATTTATCACACGTCTTTAAAATAAAAAACAAAAAAGAGATTCAAATGATTTCTCAATGACTTACTTTTAATATACAAAGTTGAAGCCCAATTTTTTTAGAAATAGTGTATTTATTCTAACATGTTTAAACTTCAGCCACCTTCAAAGAGCTCTCTGTTTGCAATACACCTATGGAGATGCTGTTTTCGCTACCCAAAACAGTTTTTGAATTCGTCAGTTTTGAGACTTTTTAGTACTTCTTCCATTTTGTGTGTCACCTCTTCCACATTGACAAAACATTTCCCTTTGAAAACTGTTTTCATCAGAGAAACAAACAAAAAATATTGCCTGGGGCTAGATCAGGTGAACAGAAAGGTGGGACACAGGGTCATGCCATTTGGGGTCAAAAACTGCTGAGAACTCAACGTGATTTGGACAGGTGCGCTTATAAATCACCCATCATGAAATGGGCAAATATGTTGAAAGAATCTCCAAGAAAGAATTCACTGTAGCCAGACACATCCTCTCACAACAAGGCTAGCTGGAACACTAATGCTGATGGATTCCTAGAACACTAACCTAGCTGGGGAAGCCTGTAATACCAGGGATTGCCTTCCAAAAGATAATTCCTGTTTCTTTTGGGTCCCCCTCGTATGAATAATTGGATATTTATGAAGTACTTGAAAATGATTAAAATTAGTATATGTTCTTAAATAATCTGAAAATTTTTCCAAAATTTCAGACCCAAACAATCTTGGAAGGATATGTGTGTGTATACTTATATACATAAATATACATATTTACATATACACATATATCCTTCCAAATTTGTATATTTAAACACATATATACATGCACATATATCTATACATATATGTTTACACACACACACAGAGAAGCATCATTTTACAAACAAGGTAGCAAAAGTCCTATATTCAATAGGACCTATCTTCTTATTACCCTGTTGGTTGTCTGCCTCATCATACCTTTCTTGTAGTGCTAACTTGCTTAGCAAAAACTATGTATAAATAAAAGACAAATATAAATTTCATTAACATTTCTGCCCATATGATTCTAATTTTTTTAGTGGTGACTGTTTAAAAAATGTATTACATTATATGTCCAGATATATTAAGGTAAAATCAAAATATATTTGGTGACAAGCAGAATATCAACAATATTAATAAGCAATTAATGAATGATTTATAGTTTTATGCAAGATTAACTTCCCTAAATCTATTTTTAAATTTTTGAAATTTCTCATTATCTAAAGTAAAATCTAACTTTTATTTTATTTTTCATATAGCTTTTACATTCCACCAAGATACATCTTTAACCTACTTCCTGAATATTATCTCCCTATGTTGACCTTTGATATTCTAGTAAAAGTAAAGAACTATCTTCATGTGATACACTATCCTTGCCTTTACTCAGGCTTTTTTCCAATTGTGATATATTTTTTTCTATGTTTGAGTTTCTAAATTTGATTTGTTATTCAAGATTTTAACCACATTATCTCAATCTTAAAACTTTCCCAAATACTTTTAAAAAGAAAAAAATATCCTCCCTCATCTGAACGCTCATAACATTTTATATGCACATCTAATTTGCTTAGATATTTACAGATATTTTTCCTCACTGACAAAATTGTAAAGTGTTGCAGGATAGGGAATATGTTTAATTAAAAATTTTATCATTTGAAGAGCAAATAATAAGTCCTTAACAAATGCTCAATGATGGATTAAGAACATCAATTAAAAAATGATGCATAAATAAATAGTTTACCTTAATGATAACCTGACAAAACACAAAAATCCAATAAAATACTAAGGAGATACCAATATTGTAGCTTTCTGCACCGTAATTTTTTAGATTATTGGAAGTAATAACTCCGGATTAAGTAATTTGCAAGAAGCATGACTTTCAAATTAGAGCTGTTGACTGAAGTTTCACCAGCACAATTATGAGTTTTCCAGTTAGTAGGCACTCTTTTTTCCTCAGTAAGTGCACTCTTACCAGCTGTTATGCCTGATCGTGCCACCATTTCTGCCAAAAACGACATCTTCCACCAGTTCCCAGCTCCTCAGCTGTGCCACTCCAAAACAATGTTTGCTCCTCATTAAAAATCTGCAAAGGCAACTGAGAGTCAATCCACCACACAGGCAGCCCAAACCAACCGGAGGAGGCGAGACACAAATCTGATCTTGGTTACTCACACCACTGAAGGGCTGTGCTGCCGCATCCCACACAATCTGCTGAGAGCCCTGTCAGGAGGTCAAAATAGCAGTCAAGCCATGTAGTCATGAGCGCTGTGCTGCCGTTACAAGGTCGTAGCAAAGTAAATAAACCACAAAATTAATCATTTGCAGTTTGTGAAGATCATGCAACTGAAGAGGCACTTTTGCCACTTTTACCACCTAACTCATGCAAATTGAACCCATAGTTCTGGTCGATCTCCAAGGAATAAGAAAGGTTTTATAACCAGATGGGGCTCTAAACAAAGAAATTGGCAAGAGTTGTTAGGTTATTGGCCTTTTCAGTGGTCTGCTGTGACACAGAAAGACCCGGCACAAGAAGTTAAAGGAATCCAGATTGTTTGAAAAGTGAGATGAAGTCAGGCTCGATGGCTCAGCCTGTCATCCCGCGCCTTTGGGAGGCTGAGGTGAGTGGATTGCCTGAGCCTGAGGGTTTGAGACCCGCCTGGGCAGCGAGACATCATCTCTACAATAAATCAAAAAATCAGCCGGGCATGGTAGCGCATGCCTGTAATTCCGGCTACTTGGAAGGCTGAGGCGGAAGGATCGCCGGAGCCCAGCGGTCGAGGCTGCCGTGGCCGGGAGTGGCCACTGCACTCCAGTCTGGACGACAGTTGAGACTCCAACTCAAAAAAAAAAAAAGAAAAAAAAAAAAAAGAGAGAGATGATTCAATATTATCAGAGCCCTAGACACTCACTAAATTTTGAGATTCTGCATCATTTTACCTACACCATAGAGATGGCATTATAACTGAGACTTTCACTTGGGGCTCAGAGCTAACTACTGTTAAAAGACGAAAATATTGGCAATCTCAAAAAAACCCATTCTGCTTAAAGGGCATATTTTCTTAACAATAGAATTTACTCTCATTTTTGGTAATACTCAGAAATTTCCAGAGCCTTCAGTGTTCAAAATCTGAAGCAATTCAAAAGTATTGTACTTACTCCACTTAAACATGACAGATCTGATCTTCTTTATTGATACAATACAAGAGAATAAAATAGACATTTTCCTCTCTACAAAATAATTTGATCATGGGCAATTTGCACACATTTGCAAAGAACTTTTATGTAGTCAGTTGGCAAAGACATAAGAAATTCAATTTTAGACAGTTATTTTATGAGATCAGGGGTTGCACTGGAGGGAAAAAAAGGCTGAAGTCAAGAAAATGATGAAATATTTTGTTATAACGGTAATCTAAACCTTGTGTTATATCTCAGATTTGATGTGTGTCTTGGGAACATTCACCAGAATCTGATGCATGCATACTATTACTCATTGACAATTAGCAGCCACCTAAAGAATGGTCAGACTATTAGTATAGAGATTATTTAATATGGTTGATCAACAGACTATGGATGTGCTAGATTAACTAGAACTGTGAGAATAGAAATGAAAAACAAGGAAGCATTTCTATGTGTCAGATCAGCATGGAGCACCAACGATCCCAGGATATTTTCAGGACTACAAGACTGCCATTTGGGACAACCCCTTCCCACCTATACCTTGCTAATCTGGAGATTCTACAATTTATTGGAGTAAAAAGTAAAAAAAAAAAAAGTCAGGCCCAGTGGCCCATGTTTGTAATCCCAAGGGGTTGAGAGACCAAGGTGGAAGGATCACTTGAAACCAAGAGTTCAAGACCAACCCAGGCAACATATAAAGAATCTGTCTCTAAAAAAAGTAATTAATTAAATTAGCTGGGCATGGAGGCACACAACTATAGTCCCAACTACTCAGGAAGCTGAGGCCAGAGGATCTCTTGACCCCAGGAGTTAGGGTTATAGTGTGATATGATAATGCCACTGTAACACAGTATGAAGCTTTTTATTTCATCTACATGGTACAAGGCTTTTGTAAGATGATTTTTGTCATGAAAAATCACATCTAGCTTCTTAGTTGTCATGAATAACAGAAATAAGGCTTTGTTTCCCAGCTGTTTGAATCCTATATTCATATACAAACATTCATACACACACATACAATAATATTGCTCCAGCCTAGGCAACAACACAAGATCTTATCTTTAAAAAAAGAAAACAATGAAAAGCTGTCATTTGAAATGAACATATATTCAGAAATAAATAAAGGAGAGAACAGAGGAGAAGGATAAGTGGAACTGTTAAATTTTTAATATAATAGAATCTGGCATAGGTTACATTTCCTGAGAGAGTAACTCTACTTCTTCAAGGACCTAAAGAATACAAAAAGTTTTAACAAAAATAAAAAATGTAAAAAAAAAAAAAAAGCCACACAAACATGTAAAAACCATCAGGTATTTAACAGTTTAATTTAAAATAGTAAAAACAATAAAGTGAGGTGGCTAAAATGATTTTATTCATTTGTATAACTAACAAATTTATAATTTAAAAACCACGGGCTGATGGTAATTTCTGAGATGAGTAACTTGCAATACTATTGGCACAATTCTATGGTTAAATATTTATGTTACTATCAAATGTCTATATATAAACAAAATTTGTATTTTTACTTCATAAAATAGCTGTACTCATGGAAAATTATAATTTATCTTCATAAGACTTTTTTAACCTGTTATCAAGTGTTATACACACACATATATTCATATATACATACTCACATAAATGCATGCACCCATATGAATTTTATATATAAAATATCTATGAATAGAATTATTTGAAACACATAATAATATGAATTGTCATTTAGGAGAAAATAATGTTAATTGAGTTATGTATGCCGGTACTAACATAGGCATTCGATATAAACCATCTATTATTTTTAAAATTAAAGCAAAAACTTTAAATCACAAGTTATATAACCAATCAGATCTACTTAAGCTTTCCTTACAAAATATAACAATCCCAAATCTTCCTTGATAACCATGCTAACTTAATTAAAAACAACTTTTCTCTCAATTGTTTTAAAAATAAGTCATTTAAAGTTTTCCTACAAATGACCTAATATATCAACAAGATTTGGAAATTACATTCAAATGTTTTCTTCACAGAGATATTAATCCTTTTTTCTAGAGGGCAAACCAAAAAATAACACATTTAATAATATGAAACTCATTTTGTAATGAAACAAACATAAAAATATTATGAGCACAATCTATATTTAAGCATTATGATATTGCCCTCACTGTTACTATTGCACAGTTTTAATATCAACTGATCTAGATTTTCTTACTAATTAAGTAGACCTTAATAATTTTTTACACCAATGAGGAAAACAGAGGGAGGATTGGAGTCACTGCCCCTCTCAAATCAAAATGAGTTATGTAAACACAGATTACTTTGTGTGGGGGAATATAGGAAAGATATCTCTGACTTTTCTCAGCTTGCCAGGTCTGTGTCTTTTCTATCATCAGCTGTATGCACAAAGCACCTAACAAATCATAATAAGATAACAGACTAAATGACATTTATGATTCATAATTACGTGTTTTATTTTTGTATGATACCATTCTTTCTCAGTCATACAGTGACAGTCATACAGGCACTTATACCGCAAAGATAAATATTACATGTACAAGTTATTTGTGAGAAAAAGCAAATTGTTTTAGTCACTAAGGTAATGTTCATGAACACTCTCGAAAGTATTAGGAAAGTGTGTGAGTGTGTGTGTGTGTGTGTGTGTGTGTGTGTGTGTGTGTGTGTGTGTACATGCAAGTTGGAATTATGGTGAGAGAGCATAAGCTTTTGGTTTCATCTGCATGGTGCAAAGCTTTCGTAGAATTTTTTTTTTTTTTTTTTTGGCATGGAAAATCTCATCTAGCATCTTAGTTGTCATGAATAACAGAAATAAAGATTTTTGTTAACTGCTTAAATTCTTTATTCATACACACACATTCATACAAGCACATGTTTGATAACTTAAAGAAGAAAGAAGTGAGTTTAAAATGAGTTTAAACTACCTCCACCATCTGCAAGTCACTAGTGAGGAGCAGAATGTTTTCATCCGTCATTATGGGTCAGATCTCAATGATTAAAAATCCCAGAGTTTCTCAAGGGTATAATTTCCTGGTTCTCCACCTGCACACTTCCCTGTGGGCCTCATCACCCTTGGCTCTAACAAAATTCTAGAAAAGCAAGTTAATTCTCATTGAGAGGCAGAATTAAACAATATGTGATAAAAAGGAAACTAGTTATGCTGATAACCAGATAAACTTAGCACAAGATTTTGTGAAAAGAAAAAAAAATCAAGGAAAAACTATTTGCTTCGCTTTATCTTGTATCACCTACTGTTAACTGATTCCAAAACAATTATGTCATATTGAGAAAACATTTTCTTGAGGCTTCACATCAGATATCATCAGTGGACCAGCAGTTGCATTCCAGCAGACTGGGAAGCCCAGTTTGACTTTTGAATGCTTCAGGGTCACTAAAACCCCAAATAATTTGGGTCATCACAAGTCCCCTAGTTATTTAAATCCTTGAGCATATCAAAGAAAATTTAATCTACGGAGTCTGACTCATTTACACCTAACTCATGAAAATGGCATTTGTAAGGGCTATTTTCTGTTAAGAAAATCATCTTCAGGAAAATGCTTGAAATCTGTATTTTTTCAGAAAGATAGTGTCATTTTAAGACCAAGTGACTCCTTTCTGCCTCTCATTTTAACTGTAAGTTCAAAACTCAGAATATTTTCAGTTTCTAAGGGTACTGAATTTTCATTTAAGTATTCTATCTTTCTCAATCACAGCAGATCACAGAGTTTTCTCTCTCTTGGTGCTTGTAATTCCACTGAGATGCCCCCATAATTACAAACAGTGCACTGTAGTTGTTCTGAGACAAAACAGCCCTCCATGATTAAGGAACTTATAAAACAATGGTTTGAAATATCTTCCTAGACTTTTTTACTTCTTCTTCAATGAACAGTGCTAGCATTAAAAATAAATGGAACAAAATGTAATCACTCTGGTCATTTTAAAAGTAAATGTGGAAAAAGACCTAAAACTCTTACTCAAAACCAATCTGGACACATAAAAATCATCAGATGGTTTTTATTCAAGAGTCTATTGTAGGGCTTTCTTTTGTTCTTGCTGTCAAATCAAACAATGTGATATTGTTGACTTATTTTATCTATATTTATAACATGAAATGATAATATACATTTCTCATTTTGTTGAAAAAATTAATTTAGAACAGAATCTAATGGCAAAATGATATTTTATTTGATTATCATTGGGAGTAGCAATCTTTTCACTATTGAGGTTATATAATGCTTTGGGATAAACTGGTCGTTGTATGAGCCAGGCATGGAATTAAACACACTAAAAAAAATTTTCTGATGTTTTTCATTCAACCCAAACCTATTTAATTGAAACTTTTATAATTAGTTTTATCATGTCTTGACACAACTAAGGTAATGTTAATATGATAAGAAACTATATAAAATGTTTTAGTTAACAATCATTGTTCCAGAAAATGTAGAGTGGATACATAAGACAACATAATGGTGCCAGACAATTTACCTTTGAATTTCAGTTTTGCCACTTAATTGCTAAGTGTCTTTGGGCAAGTCCCCTAAATTATGTGTGTCACTGTTTTCATATCTATAGAAATAAACAATATGTATGTCTCGAGGTTGTCTTGAGAACTAATTAAGATAGTATCTATAAAATACTTAGAACTCAGCAATATAAATATTAGCACTTATAATATTTTACAGAACAAAACTAGTTATGCTTAAATTTGACTTTAAAGAATTGTTGTCTTTCCCTATGCTTTCTTGTGTGCCTATCTCAAAATAATATAGCAATATAGAATGTTGATTTTAAAGTAAAAAAAGTACTATGTGCTTAATATGCCTTGATAATAAGAGCTTTATCATCTAAAACTGAATATCAAAATAACAAGATAAAGCATAAATATAGATAGATTTATGGTGTTGACTTTCCAGTCTTCTTCAGTTGGCTCTGGAATCTCCAGTTCCAGCATTGCTCACTCATCACCACTTCAAGCCCTGATTGTTTTCCACTTAGGTAGATGTCTGAAGTCACCCCTATCACTGCATATTCTCATTGAACCTCACATTTGTCTTCCTCAATCTTCCTCCACCTTCCAATCATCAGGATTCTCCTTCTCTTGATTTGATTATTTTGTCTTTTGGGCGTTACTAAATTCTTCCATTTTTTCCTTCAAAATACCTCCGTCTCTATTACTATTTCACCATGGTTTAGACATTCCCTTTACCTGGCTTATACAAATATCTTCTTAATTCTCTCCTTGCCATCTAGTTCTTTCTTTCAAATTTGTCTGTCCATACTGCCAGACTTAGCTCCTTACAACATGAGCTTACACACTCTACCATTGCTGTCTCTGTGGTCTTCAACATTAGGCTCAAGTCCTTAGACTAATTTTCAGTGTCTCACTTGCCTGACTCTAGCAAACACATTCAGTATATTTGATGCCTCTTGCATTGAGATAGGTTTCTTTTGACAGTGAAACGCACCCTAATCATTCCTACATCTGTGTTGTTTAATCTCTCTCTCTCTCACCATGAATTCTTCTCCTTTCTTTTCCATACATTTGTATCTTAAATATTATAAGGTATACACAAAGTTTCTCATCACTCTAGAAAATGTTTTTGACGATTCTGATCATGCTGATGTCTCCCTTCTAGGAGGTACGATGACACTGAGCATCAATGCTAAAATTTAACATTTTATTTAGTGTTAGTTACTTCATTCACAAATCCAGAAGCAGACTCCTTCTTGCAGTCTGACACAATCCATACATTATCAAAGTTCTAGGCATATAATGCCCAAACAAGAAGCATTTATTATAGGATTAATTGATAATTAAAATTGTGCACAATCTCAGAAATAAATTTATAAATTCTAGCTCATAAATTTCACACTTGCAGAGTAAATTTAGTGAATGATCCTCTAGAAGTTCCTTTACTCAGTCTTACCACGTTCTTATTACATACCCTAAACTCTTTTTCTTTATTCCAGTTTATTTTTTATATCACCACAAGCCCAGGCCTTTTTGATCAGTGATTTTGTATTGATTGTCTTATTTGTTCTCAGTGAACTGCTCTTTTTCCAATAATTTTTTTTCAAAGATGTGGGGTGCAAGTCAGGATTAGGTACATAAGTGGTCTTCATGTAGGTGAAGTTTGGGCCTCCCACTGGTCCTCACTTCCCCTGGTTTAGGATCAGGCACCCTTAGTGATGTTATATGTCACCCCTTCCCTGGTAGTGTCCCACTACTGCTGATCCCTCTCTTGTAGTATTGTGATAAACGTTCAGGACCCAGTTATAAGGGAGATTATGTTGTATTCAGTTCTTTGTTTCTATGATCAATCACTGAATATGATAGACTCTAAATCCATACAAGTTGCTGCAAAGTCCATAATTTTTTATGTCAGAGGCCTAATATCTAGGATCTACAAGCAAATAAAATGAGCTAAAAGGAAAAAAAATACACAGTCCTATTAAAAAGTGGGCAAAAGACATGAATACATACTTCTCAAAAGAAAACTTATGAACAGACAACAGATATATGAAAAAATGCTCAGTCTCACTAATCATCAGGGAAATGCAAATCAAAACCACATTGAGATACCACCTAATTCCAGTGAGAATGGCCATTATTAATAAATCAAAAACAAGAAATGCCAGTGAGAATGCAGAGAAAAGGGAACATTTCTACATTGTTGGTGGGAATATACTCATTCAACCTCTATAGAAAACAGTGTGGTGATTTTTTAAAGAACTAGAAGTTGACTTTCCATACAACCCAGCACTCTCCCTTCTGAGTATATACCCAGAGGAATTCAAATCTTTCTACTAAAATTATACCCGCACACTCATGTTTATTGCAGCACTATTCCCAGCAGCAAAAACATGGAAGCAACCTTGCCGCCCATAGAGAGTGGACTGGGCAAATAAAATGGGGTACATATACACAATGGAGTATTATATAGCCATAAAGAAGAATATTTATGTAATCAATTGTCAAAGTTTTTCTGAATCTTGCCCTACTTTATTCTTCTCAATCTACCATTGCAACCTAAACAAAAATCTTTTTTTCAGTCCTGTCTCCTCACTGCCCCTTGAACTCCAGCCTACTATTTTCTCCCATCTGGAATTTTCTTTACAATTGAGCCTATTTTTTCCCAATTCAAATTCACAATTCTGCTTTATCCCCCTCAAAGCCATTCTCTGACTATTGATCATCTCCTTTTTTTGATTTATAGAGAACCTATTAAATAAAATGCAATTTTAGAATTAATTACAAATCAGTTTTATTAGTTAATGTTTCAAACACACATATATTTTATCTGTGTCTAAACTGTGAACATGTAAGCTTTAGGAACTATACATTAACTTTTAAATAATTAAGAAATTAACTACCTGGAATAGACATTTTATGTAATTTATGCTGAATAGTTTATTTTAGATAACAAAACAATATAATTTTACAAGTTTTTAATAACAATCATAAAAGCAATTTTTGTCAAGAAATCATGCTTTCATTTTGCCTTTTTTTTTTTTCAGTTGGAGTTTCACTCTTGTCACCCAGGCTGGAGTGCAGTGGCACGCTCACGGTCACTGCAGCCTTGACCTGCTGGGCTTAGGCAATCCTTCTGCCTCAATATTCCAAGTGGCTGGAACTACAGACACATGCCACCACACCTGGCTAAGGGACTTCTTTTTTATTTATGCAAATTTAAGGGTCACAAGTGGGTTTTGCTGCATGGCTATATTGCATAGTGCCAAAGTTTTGGCTTCAGTGTAACTATCACCTGAATAATATACATTGTACCCCTGTTAAATAATGTTTTTCCCTTTTCTCCTTCCCACCCTTCTGTTTCTTCAGTGTCTATTATTCCATACTCTACAT
Source organism: Carlito syrichta (assembly GCF_000164805.1). NCBI lineage: Eukaryota > Metazoa > Chordata > Mammalia > Primates > Tarsiidae > Carlito > Carlito syrichta. Next base: position 121,115 of record NW_007246498.1, read on the forward strand.
TCATGTGTACACATTATTTAGGTACCACATATAAATGAGAATATGTGGTATTGGTTTTTCAGTTTCTAATTGTTTCACTAAAAATAATGGCCTCCAGTTTTATCCATGTTGCTGCAACAGACATGATTTTATTTTATTTTATATCTGACAAATATTTCACTGTGTGTGTGTGTGTGTGTGTGTGTGTGTGTGTGTCACATTTTCTTTATCCAATTATATCCAACTATTAATAGACTCAAGTTGATTGTATATATTTGCTAATGGAAATAGTGTTGATAAAGGCAGCTTAACATTATGTGTGAGATATATTTATTTATTTACTTATAAATAAATTTTGAGAGAGTCAAGGGATCTCTCTCTGTTACCAGACTGGAGTTCAGTGGCATGGTCACAGCTCACCACAGCCTTGACTTCCTGGGCTCAGGCAATTCTTCTGCCTCAGCTTTTGAGTTGTTGGGATTGCAGGCATACATCACCACACAGCTTTTTTTTTTTAAACATGAAGTCTCACTATGCTTTCCGGGCTAGTCTCAAATTCCTGTGCTCAAGCAATATACCCGCCTCAGCCTTCCAAAGTGCTAGGATTACAAGCATGAACAACTGTGCCCACTCTGAGATTTATTAAAAATTAGAATCCAATAAATTGCCAATTATTTTTATTCATGATTGCTCATCATATTCTATTTTACATCTACTCCAATAATAAGATGAAGAAGAAGAAGAAGAAGAAGAAAAATTAATATTTACTGAGTTTTTGGCATATTCCAGGCACTCTTCTAACCCTTTTATGGAATAACTGATATAATCCTCATAACACCACATTAAATGGACATCATCAATATCTCAGTTTTAGTGATGAGAAAAATAAAGTTAAGAGAATCTAAACAATTTGTTCTGAATTCCACAGAACTGGATATCAACAACAGAGCCACAACAAATATTTACTGAATATCTACCATCTATGAGGAATTCCATCAGATGGCTTACTTTAATTTTTAATCTCACTCACTAATGGGTACTGCCACATTTTATTTATGGATCAGAATTGACAGTTTATATGATTTGTGAAAAATCATATCACAAAATTATTTTGCTAGAAGGACAACAAACACTCTTGAAGTATAACTGTATTATGATAGGAAGTACTATTATTTTGTTTTGTTAAGAGTTGTCATATTTATGATTATTGATGCCTTTAACTATACAAAACTAGTTGAAAATAAAATCGTCCAAGGTGACAGCGGACAGTAATCCAGGAGGCCAATTTAGCATATTCCTAAGACTACAAGGAAAACAAGTGTTTTCCAAATTATTTTGATATTGTTTTTTCAGAAAAGGTATAGCAGAATTAGTGAAAAAATTTTATAGGTTATTCTTAGAACTACTCTTTGTTTTAGTATTTCAATACTTATATTGATGATATTGATGGTGGGTGGTGTGGGTTGTTGTTGCTCCACAGATGCTTGACTTTGCCACAGGAAAGAATTTCAGAGTAAGTCACAGAGAGTTTTAAAGTACAGTTTATTAGAGAAAGAGTAAAAGACACATTCAAGAGAAAACATGGGAATTAAGAGAAAGGGGACAGGTTTGCTATTAATAGAAAACTTTATGAGGAGGGATCAAAAAAACATGAATTTATTTATAAAACATTGTGTATTCATTCTTGCATGTTTAAACTTTAGTCACCTTCAAAATACTCTGATGCAATACACATGTCAAAATGCTTTTTCATTGCTCAAAACAATTTTTGAACTGGTCAATTTTGATGCCTTTTAGTGCTTCTGCCATTTTGAAATTTTACCTCTTCTACATTGGCAAAACATCTCCCTTTGAAGACTTTTGTCATCTGAGGAAACAATAAAAATCAGGAAGAGATCAGGTGAATGGTGGAGAGAGAACATGGGGGTCATGCCATTTTTAATTTTAAAAATTGCTGAACACCCCAAGTGGTGTGGGCGCGGGATTGTGCTAATAAATATGGCTCGTAAATCACCCATAATAAAATGGGCAAGCATGTTGAAAGAATCCCACTCACCCCCCCAAAAAAATTAACTGAAGTCAAATGCAACATCTCACAACAACACTATCAGTTTGCTGATACTGATTGGTTTCTAGTACATTTATCTAGCAGGGAAGCCTGTACTACGAGGAGCCTACCCTCCAAAAAATAATTCTGTTTTTGGGTCCCCCCTCATATATATCGTCCAAAATGATGATTAAGCAACCTATCTTCTAAGTTAAGATTTGTGGACTACATGGGTTACAATAAGCTATTGGCCACAAGTTTCAATTCCTATTGTTTTACTCCTAAACTTACTTGTGTCACAAGGAACTTTTGAGATAATAGAAAAGTTACTGTTTAATTAAGTTTTCTCTTAGGACACCATGCCTCAGTATCTCCAGTAACTCCCTATGGCCTTTGTTTATGTTCTTTGTGATAGACTATGACAGCCTCCCCTCATTCCAAGGTCGGTCTGGTGTGCCTGCTCAATGAAATGATTTTTCACAGTGCTATGTTCTGATAAAAAGGTGCCTGTATCCTGACTGTAAGGCCGGAGGTATCGGAGGGCGGAGTAGGGGCCGGGGCTCAACAAGATGGCTCCAACCTGGACCAGGAGAACAAAGGGCGAAAGTGAGCTAGCAAAAATGAGTAACCGGAACTAAGACTCCAGCCGCAAAGCCAGCCAGTACCTGTTACAGAGACTCTAGCAACCAGGTTCATCCAATCACCAGCAGACCGACAGCTGTCCTAACCTGTGATTGCTCTCCCCAACCCCCTCACAGCTTATCTCAGTGTGCCATTTATAAACCCGTCTCCCATCTCGCAGGGCGTGACTTCTCCGCCCCACAGTTACATGGACCCGTAAACCTGGCGCAGGATTGTGCTAATAAATTTTTCTTGGCTCCTTTGTTGCCCTTTTGCCTGGTTTGGTTTCATTTACCTTACACTGACCATCCTTTTCCTCACTTGCACCTGCCTATGAAAACTTGCCTATCTGCATCTAAACTATGCTAGCTGTGCCTGCCTCAGTATCAGCTGCCTCAATTCTTCATTTTTTGCTCTGTAGCTTTTCAGATTCTCCCACCTAAGAGGCAGAGTATATTTTCCCACACTTTGGCTTCATATTTGGCTACCAGACTTGCTTGGTCAAAAGAATAAGACAGAATTGATAGGCCAGGCCTTAAGAGTCCCTGCCTTTTTTTACATTTCCGTCTTAAGCCCCTGCCATCAACTTAAAAAGAACAACCCTGGGCCCAGAAGGAGCATGAGAAACGCATGGAGTCTGGCCAAAATAGTTTATGGTAGCCCTGCCTATATCGTCTGAGTCCAGCTGACCCCTAATGCACTTAAATGACGGCTGAAATTAGCTGAGTCACACAGATATACTAACCATGGATCTGCTGATCCCCATCTATCGAAATAAATACCTAAATAAATAGTGAATGTTGCAGATTGATGAGATTTTGTAATAGTTTGCTACACAGCATCTTTATGGTCAATGGTATTGTTCTTAATGGAAAACACATAGCCGGCTCGGTGGCTCAGCCTGTAATCTGGTGCCTTGGGAGGCTGAGGTGAGTGGATTGCCAGAGCCCGCGGGTTTGAGACCCGCCTGGGCAACTTGGTGAGACCTCAGCTCTACAATAAATCAAAAAATCAACCGGGCGTGGTAGCGCGTGCCTGTAGTTCCAGCTACTCAGAAGGCTGAGGCGGGAGGATCGCTGGAGCCCAGCAGGTTGAGGCTGCGGTAGCTGGGAGCAGCCACTGCACTCCAGTCTGGGCGACAGTGAGACTCTAACTCAAAAAAAAAGAAAGAAAGAAAACACATAATGAGGTAAGGGTGTATGTAGTACCATGCAGTCTTTCTCTGGTTATAGTGACAAGGGATCTTATTCTAATGCTTTATGGTAAATCTGATGCTTTATGGTAAGTCAGAATGGTCTCCAGTGCAAAATTGGAAAGTTTTAAAAATATGTTTGCAGTATCCTGGATGGACTTAGAGACTATAACACTGAGTGATCTATCACAGAAACAGAGAACTGAGAATCACGTGTTCTCACTCATAATCAGACCTTGAACAATTATCATAATACTATAAGAAAAAGATTGGCAGTAGCCGGAAACTGCCAGGGGAAGGGAGGATGTGAAATTAGCAGTAGTGGGAATCTGCCAGGGAAGGAGGGGGCACACCTCATCAACAAGGGTACTTGCATAATGAACATTTGTGTACCTCGCCCTGAATTGTACCTCACATCTTTAACATTAAAAATAAATAAATTTTAAAGACAAAAAAAATGTTTGCTTATGTGTGTGTTTTGTTGATTTTGTTTCATTGGGGGAAAAGGTATTTTTCTGATACTTAGTTGCAAAATTAGGCATAAAAACCTGTCATTAATGTAGGGATGGAGGTATGTTAAAGGTGTCATTTTTGGATACTGTCTTTCTACAAGACTTCAACTTAGATGCCTGTTCTCGTAAAGGGTTTCTGGCTTTTCAAATCTAGGTTAATTGTCCTCCTAAGTATTTTCAGAGCACAGTACACTTTTTTTCCTCAAGTTAGTCTTTACGTCTTTACTTGTCAGTACACTCTTCTAGACCACGATGCCTACGAGGGAAAGTCACACATTTGTCTTGTTCACTACTGGATCTTCAATACTAAATATACACCAGTCACATAGGTGGCCATCGAATAACAATTGCTATTATGAAGTGATATGGAATTTAATTATTTTAAATATTTATTCTTCTACTCTTTGCTAAGAAATATAACTAATTTTAGATATTTTGTCTTATTGCATGAAAAGGATTGCTTTTCTCCTTTCCAGTCTTTCATTATTATTATATGTAAAGAGATTGTTACAACGTTCCAAAAATATGGATGTTTAAACAATAAAAAGTAACAATTTTTCACTTATATCCTCAGTATTCTTCCTGGAGAAAATCATGTTTAGTCATTTTTAGCTGTTTTTTTCCATTAGTGGTTGTTTAAATAATCAAATTAGTATGCTTATATCTTCATTTCCAGATATTTCAATTTGGATATTATCAATAGTTTCATCAATAGTTTCATTTCACTTGCATTAAAATCTTGTTATAACAGATATAGATATAAGGGTAATGCTGTGACAGAAAAGAGGAGGAAGAATAAGGAAGGATAGAGAGGAGGAGGTCCGGTAATTTAAAAAATTATTTTAGAAACGTTCTAGAGGAGAGACATTAAATTAAAATAAAATTAATGTGGTATCCATATTTTTTTTTTTGAGTTGGAGTCTCACTCTGTCGCCCAGACTGGAGTGCAGTGGCCACTCCCGGCCTCCGCAGCCTCGGCCTGCTGGGCTCCGGCGATCCTTCCGCCTCAGCCTTCCGAGTAGCCGGAATTACAGGCATGCGCCACCACGCCCAGGTGATTTTTTGATTTATTGAAGAGATGAGGTCTCGCGGCCCAGGCGGGTCTCAAACCCTCGGGCTCAGGCAATCCACTCACCTCAGCCTCCCAAAGGCGCGGGATTACAGGCTGAGCCACCGAGCCCAGCTTCCATATGTTTTAACACTTCTAAATACATACAAATTATTTTGAAAATATTTAAGATGATTATCAGCAACTCCAATTACTTCCATATTCCCAAACAAATGCTCCTAAATAAATGCATAAATGCTCCCATTTATGGAAATTAGTATGTTTCAGGTAACCAGAAGAATTTTCATAGTTTCATGCCATTGTCAAATATTAATTATACCTTGGAAACTGGATTTCCATATGTTAAGTTAGTAGTTGCAACCTAAAGAATATTCCACACTTTTTTCACAATGCCAATACCGCCAGAATTATTCATCTATTCATATGTCCATGTAAATATGCAAAGAGTGCCAAAAACAGTGTACACATTTTAAGAAAGAAAATACTGTATTAATATAGCAATACTCAGCTGGGCTCAGTGGCTCAGCCTGTAATCCCGCGCCTTTGGGTGGCTGAGGTGAGTGAATTGCCTAAGCCCGAGGGTTCAAGACCTGCCTGGGCAGGCGAGACCTCATCTCTACAATAAATCAAAAAATCAGCCGGGCGTGGCAGCGCGCACCTGTAGCTCCAGCTACTTGGAAGGCTGAGGCGGAAGGATTGCCGGAGCACAGCAGGTCGAGGCTGTGGTGGTGGGGAGCGGCCAACTGAACTCCAGTCTGGACGACAGAGTGAGACTCCAACTCAAAAAAATAAAATAAAAAATAGCAATACTCAATATATATCAATAGCAAAAGATGAATGCAGGTCTTGTTTGACTTCTGCAATTCCAATAGGTGTCCAAAGTGGTTACATCAGCATAAAAGTAATACATAGAATCTCTTAAAATGTGTATACATTTTTTGGCATCCCTGTTATATATAACTATAAACTCTGAAAATTAGTTAAAGATAACAAGAGTAAACAACTATTTTTAAAAAATAAGATATTGCTACTCAGCCAATATTATTAAAGTAGAAAAGACCTCATTTTGACTTTATAGTTATACAGATTTGATTTAATGATTACCAGTAGGTGGATTTGGTAACTTTTCTTGTAGACAAAATGAATGTAAATAATCAAAGATTATATTGTGTACTGATGTTTTCATTTGCCCCGGGTATCATGCCATTTAATGACTGGGACCACCAACTATTACACAGGCAATGTGTAAGATGGGAACAGGTATGTGCAGATTGATATTCTTTCAGTGTCTCCAAAACTTTGTAAAATCTTTTTTGGAAAACTTGCACTCTTTTAGCAATGCTATTTCCAAGAGCATACAGTCATTTTATGAGCATTAGAATTTGGAAATTAGTCAGTGACATAGATCATTCCATTAAACTTAATTCTAAATCTAGATCTTAAAAAGCATGACATCGTAGAAAGTATAATAGTGGAAGTGAAAACCCTAAGTTTCCAACCTGTGTCAGTTTTATACTTTAGTATTCTCATTTTATTTTTTTTTTTCATAACCAATATTTTTTATTATGGTTTTGTGGGGTACAGTTAAGGGTTAGGTGTACAATTACGTTTCATTCAGGCACCCTTTGATAAGAGGTGTTTCCCCGTCCCCAGACAGATATTTGCTACCATTAATCCCATCTCCCTCCCCATCCCCATAGTTTCCCAGTACTGTCAGTCATTTTCTTATAGTATTACATTGGATGTTCAAGGTCCATTATATGAGTGAGAACATGTGATACTCGGATCTT